>NW_026712208.1:567831-776272 GCF_030504385.1 Musca domestica
TGTAGATCACCAATTAGTCGCCATGAAATGTTGAAAGTATGTTGTCGCCATGACTGTAAGTATGAGAGGCAAAGTGAAATGGTTGCTTGAACCTAGAAGGTAAGATCGCAGGTGGACTGGGGGAACTGATAACAGCTCATTAATGGCTTCCATTACAATGATATGATTCGATTGTTTATTGTTTATGGTGTACATAAATGTGAAACCATGAGCGCTAAAATATCTAACGAAATAGCGACAACATGTGCTCTTTATATCAGTTAGAACTGCAGACAGTCGATAACATTTTTATAGTTGGAAATGCAACGCGGTCCACTGTGCCATTCTATATTTGTTATGATTGTATTCAAACTCATTCTTGCGAACTCGGATACTTGGCAAAGTTGAGAGTATATTTTGACCCAATGAAATCAGTCTACTGTTGGTAGAACCACTGAGACGGGCGACTTGTTGAGCTGAGCTGTGTATTAGAAAAACGATGGCCTCTGTTAAGATTTAAATAACAATATATATAAATATATATATATATATATATATATATATATATATATATATATATATATATATATATATATATATATATATATATATATATATATATATATATATATATATATTTATTTATTTATTCACCCTTTAAGGCTTGACGCTGTAGTGCGTCAGATTTCGTCAGAGCGCAGACGTTGGAGTATTGGATGTAGGTAAGTTCAGCAGCTCACCAGGCGTTAGTCATTTTGCCTAATTTTTATTTTAATTTTGTTTTCAAAGAATAAAACCTTGCAATATTTCAGCAGCTCGTGCAGTCTCAATTGTATACCTGCCTGTCTGTCTCTTGATGTCACGATACAGCCCACATTACTTGACGTAAAGCTTCACGTTCCACCTGCTATTCATGACGATGTCCGTCCATTTGTCTGTATATGTGGCCACATTAGTTGACGTAGAGCTTCATGTCCAAGTTTTGGTATAGCCGCTAGGTTTTTGTCTTTACACCTTTTATCGGTGAGTGTAAGCGTTTATTGCTCTATTTAAGAGTTTAAATTCACAGTATTTTAAGGATTTTAGCTAAACTTTCAACAGAAAAAGCTTAGTGCGTATTGGGAGTTTGTAATAGGCACCTCCATATGATTGACTGTAGAAGTCCACCTTTTCGTATATCTCGTTATAACAGAAAATGATATTTGGAATTTCTAACCGATTTATTTAACATTTTGGAAGTTCCTTCCAATTGGGGTAGGGTAATAATAGTTCGGCACCGCCAAACTTACCTACTTTTCTTACTTGTTGCATATTGCGAAATTCACATAATAAATGTGAATAGATTTTCTCAACAAATGTGGCTAAAATATCGAAAATTGTTAAATATTCAGACAGTGTTAATATAATCTCCATAGTATGGCGGATGGTTTATAATTATTTTTTCAATCACCCCATGATTGTTGTCCAATTCATGTTTTGTGACATATATTAAACTGTTATGCTATAATATGTAAGAATAATCACAAAACGTGTGACAAGAAACACTATTGGAATTAAATGATTTTGTACCTGTTGTCGATGTATTATTATTTTCTAGTACTGTAACTTTTGTTGTTTGGTGTAATAAAGAAGGAATTATTATTACTTTTTTATACCCTCAAAAATACTGTGGAGGATATATATATATATATATATATATATATATATATATATATATATATATATATATATATATATATATATATATATATATATATATATATATATGTATATATATATATATATATATATATATATATTATTATTACTTTTTTATACCCTCAAAATACTGTGGAGGATATATATATATATATATATATGATTGTTGATTGTGATGATATATATATATATATATATGATTGACGTAATTGTTGAATTCACACTATCCTTCAAAGTGATATAGATAGATATAGGGATAATTTGCAGTTATGTATATACTGTCAAAAGAGTTAGTAATGTTTTCTACCTCCTGTGGCTGATGATTGTCTATATAGTTAAATGTTGTCATATAACCCCATATAACGGTACCTCCCGATATTAAAGTAGTGCAATAATTTTTTTTTTTAATTATAAATTTGTTTTTTTTTTTAACCAACATATATTCGTAAATAAAATTTTGAATGCATATAAAGTCAAAAGGGGTAGCGGAGCGCACCGGGTTCAGCTAGTATATATATCTATATATATATATATATATATATATATCTATATATATATATATATATATATATATATATATAAAGAGCTTTTTATAGCACTAAGTTTTGAGTTTCGAATACAAACGGGCGAAAATATGTAGAGGAATGTAGATCACCAATTAGTCGCCATGAAATGTTGAAAGTATGTTGTCGCCATGACTGTAAGTATGAGAGGCAAAGTGAAATGGTTTGCTTGAACCTAGAAGGTAAGATCGCAGGTGGACTGGGGGAACTGATAACAGCTCATTAATGGCTTCCATTACAATGATATGATTCGATTGTTTATTGTTTATGGTGTACATAAATGTGAAACCATGAGCGCTAAAATATCTAACGAAATAGCGACAACATGTGCTCTTTATATCAGTTAGAACTGCAGACAGTCGATAACATTTTTATAGTTGGAAATGCAACGCGGTCCACTGTGCCATTCTATATTTGTTATGATTGTATTCAAACTCATTCTTGCGAACTCGGATACTTGGCAAAGTTGAGAGTATATTTTGACCCAATGAAATCAGTCTACTGTTGGTAGAACCACTGAGACGGGCGACTTGTTGAGCTGAGCTGTGTATTAGAAAAACGATGGCCTCTGTTAAGATTTAAATAACAATATATATAATATATATATATATATATATATATATATATATATATATATATTTATTTATTTATTCACCCTTTAAGGCTTGACGCTGTAGTGCGTCAGATTTCGTCAGAGCGCAGACGTTGGAGTATTGGATGTAGGTAAGTTCAGCAGCTCACCAGGCGTTAGTCATTTTGCCTAATTTTTATTTGTATATTTATATTTTAATTTTGTTTTCAAAGAATAAAACCTTGCAATATTTCAGCAGCTCGTGCAGTCTCAATTGTATACCTGCCTGTCTGTCTCTTGATGTCACGATACAGCCCACATTACTTGACGTAAAGCTTCACGTTCCACCTGCTATTCATGACGATGTCCGTCCATTTGTCTGTATATGTGGCCACATTAGTTGACGTAGAGCTTCATGTCCAAGTTTTGGTATAGCCGCTAGGTTTTTGTCTTTACACCTTTTATCGGTGAGTGTAAGCGTTTATTGCTCTATTTAAGAGTTTAAATTCACAGTATTTTAAGGATTTTAGCTAAACTTTCAACAGAAAAAGCTTAGTGCGTATTGGGAGTTTGTAATAGGCACCTCCATATGATTGACTGTAGAAGTCCACCTTTTCGTATATCTCGTTATAACAGAAAATGATATTTGGAATTTCTAACCGATTTATTTAACATTTTGGAAGTTCCTTCCAATTGGGGTAGGGTAATAATAGTTCGGCACCGCCAAACTTACCTACTTTCTTACTTGTTGCATATTGCGAAATTCACATAATAAATGTGAATAGATTTTCTCAACAAATGTGGCTAAAATATCGAAAATTGTTAAATATTCAGACAGTGTTAATATAATCTCCATAGTATGGCGGATGGTTTATAATTATTTTTTCAATCACCCCATGATTGTTGTCCAATTCATGTTTTGTGACATATATTAAACTGTTATGCTATAATATGTAAGAATAATCACAAAACGTGTGACAAGAAACACTATTGGAATTAAATGATTTTGTACCTGTTGTCGATGTATTATTATTTTTTCTAGTACTGTAACTTTTGTTGTTTGGTGTAATAAAGAAGGAATTATTATTACTTTTTTATACCCTCAAAAATACTGTGGAGGATATATATATATATAATATATATATATATATATATATATATATATATATATATATATATATATATATATATATATATATATATATATATATATGTATATATATATATATATATATATATATATATATATATATATATATATATATATATATTATTACTTTTTTATACCCTCAAAAATACTGTGGAGGATATATATATATATATATATATATATATGATTGTTGATTGTGATGATATATATATATATATATGATTGACGTAATTGTTGAATTCACACTATCCTTCAAAGTGATATAGATAGATATAGGGATAATTTGCAGTTATGTATATACTGTCAAAAGAGTTAGTAATGTTTTCTACCTCCTGTGGCTGATGATTGTCTATATAGTTAAATGTTGTCATATAACCCCATATAACGGTACCTCCCGATATTTTGTATGTTAGATTTGTTGATAACGAAATTGTTGAAAATTCGGTACTTATAGTTTGTAAGGGGTTCTACCTCCCAATTAAACCCAATTTGTAAATTGACTTAGAAATGGTACAATTTGTTTATCATTAAAGACAATAAACATATCAAATGTTGCATAATATTTACTTTATGTCATTTTAATTTTAAAGCATTTCTATAATATAATTCATTTCTATTACCGAAACCCTGACACTGCGACGCGGAATTGAACCCCCAAAACACCAGCAGTTGCCCTTAACCAACTCAGCCATCACACTGCCTCACTCAGCCATGAATCAAACAACATACCAATAAAAGTTCAAGTTGCAGTTGCATCTGAAACTCTTAACAGCATCGTCGTGGAAAGTAACGGTTCATGAAAATAAAATGCAGGCATAATGCATATTTCTCCTTTTTATAAATCACCACAAAACAGCTTTTAAGCGTCTTGTTTATCTATATTAATAAAAGAGTAACGTAATTGACTGACTGACTGACTGACTTAACGATTCATCAACGCCCAGACGAAACGGCTGAAGCTAAAATATCGACATTTTGGAATAGGGTTCCTCTTGGTCCGAATGGGTCAGATAAGGTTGTGTTTTTGGAAACGGCACGAAAGTATTTAAAGTTTCTAAATAAGGTACACTTTGTATTTAGTTAAGCAGTAGAGCTAGAACACTTGAATTTGGAATGAGGGTCACTGATGGAGTGTATGATAGATGTACCATAGTGTTTTTGGAAATGTGCGCTATAAGTATACGAAAAGTACCAAATGTACTACATTTGGTACCATTCATACCATCATATAAATGGTTTGAGCTAAAAACTTGACATTTGGAGTGGGAATCAAGTTTGAGGAGTAGAGTGGATGTAAGGATGTAGTTTTGGAAGTGTATACTCATGTATACGAATAGTACTAAACGATACTAAATTTAGTACGACTTGCATTTGGAGGAACGGATGGAGCTGGAATACTGAAAATTCAAATTAACATCACTGGAGGAAGTTTTCGAAATTTATTCTTATGTGCACGAAAAGTACTAAATGGTACAATTTTGAATTGGGTGAACAGACAAAGCTCGAATTCTGAAATCTGTAAATGCGATTACTATTGCATTCTAGGACTGAGGAATGCAGGTAATTTTGGAAATTCGTACTTATGTGTACTAAATGGTACTAAGTTTGGTACAATTAAAATTTTGTGTGAACCTGTAAATTGAACTCCTGAATATGGAATTTCTATTGGCTTGTGTGATATAAGTAGTTAGCGAAATTTGTGGGCGGTTTGGAAATAGTACACATTTTACGAAACGAAATGATAGAGCAGAATCCTGAAATTTGAATCGGATGTCACTGTTGGTGTCTTTGGTTGAGAGAATGAGGTGCCGTTTGGTGTTGGTGTCGAGGTCACTGTTGCCCAGGGTGGTTTTGAACATGTGTAGTATAAATGTATAAAATTTGTGGCAATGCATTTTTGATTGGGTCTTAGGATAGAGCTGGAATTGTGAAATTTGATATGGAAGCCACTGCTGGTATGTAGTTTTGAGAGAAGCTGGCGAATTTGCGATTGCGTACTATTATTTGAAAAGTACTAAAGGTTACTAAATTTGATATTGAGCCAATGAATAAAAGTGGAAAATGACATTGAGGTCTTTCTGGTATCTGGTTTTGAGAAATGGGGAGAGTTTTGGAACTGTGTAAAATAATTGCTCGAAAAGTACTAAATGGTACTAATTTTGGCTCACAGTTGGTATCTAGGATGATGAGGTGAGCATTGTTTTGGATATACGTACTAAATGAAACTCTATTTGTTATTTGGGAAAGGGCTGAAATTCTGAAATTTGCTATTAAGGTCATTGCCGATTTTTTGGGTTTACATATGGAGACATTGAAATAGTTTTGCACAGAAAATTGGATGTGGGTCCATTCTGCAATGGTTTAGCTACTTTCCTTCTCGGTCAACTTTAAAATGAAAGATTTTGAAGAATAATGTTCTATTATTAATATATCAATGTGATTGTATGATTAAGGCATGGATGTAGTTTTAGGATGTTGAAAATTTTGGAAATTCGTACTTATGTGTATTTGGAAAATTTTGGATTTGTGCGCGCTGGTAGGGTTGGAATTTTAAATTTGGAATAAGTATAAGGAATTAAATTTTGTGTTAGGTATCTACAAATATAAAATAGTACGAAATTACTGATTCATCAAACTCTGGGCGAAACGGCTGAAGCTAGATTCTTAAATTCATTTTTTTTTTGTATACGAAGTATCGGGTATTACAAATATTTTAACACAAACAAAACAAATGTTAGGTTTATTGTATTTAATGATAAACAAATTGTAACATTTTAAGCCATTGTATGATCCAAAAAAAAAAAAAAAAATACATATCGTGTGTGGTGTATACAATATATAAAATCGGCCGAAAATATATATGGAAGCTACTTTTAGATCTGAACCAGTTTCAATAAACTTTGGAAAATTAATTTTTGTGGCAAATTCCGTTGCAGATTTTTAACTTCATTAATATTGGCTATGTTTATCGTGTTTGGTGTACTGAATGCCTGAAATCGGCTGAATATATATATATATATATATATATATATATATATATATATATATATATATATATATATATATATTTAAATATATATATATATCTATATATATATATATATATATATATATATATATATATATATATATATATATATATATATAAATATATATATATATATATATATATATATATATAAATATTGAGATTTTGATGTAGATCCCATAGAAGGCTAAACTGGCTAGAAATACCAGGACTACAGCTCAATTCACATTATCCATACGTCAGTCTAAAAGACGTTGTCGGTTGACGGACGGAACAATCATTCACATTTTCACATTATGTTTCCATCAGGAATACATTATTTTGTTTAAACATATGTTTATCAAATATCAATGAAGCTCGTTTAATGAAAAATAAATTAATACATTTATGCAAATTAACCTGCCATTTGCATTTGTGTGCCAATCTTATTCCACGCTGAATCTTTTTTGTCCGAATCGCTGTACTCCTTAGTGTCATATTGAACAAAAATTCTGTATTTTGTACGAGGTTAATAAGTTTTTCGTATGAATGACACATTGCTTAAGAAAATTTTGTGAAACGGACACACTAACCCCCAGATTGAAGCTTGAATGTCATTTGCGCCAATGCCCACTTTTTTCTACATACGTTCTGAAGGCACTAACTGGGTATGTAGTACCTTTGTGCACAATATGGACCATAGCTGTGCCTTACAGTATTTTTCTGCTCTGGGTGGTATAAAATACCTGTCGGTTTGATATAATACCCGTATAAGTTGTAGATAATACCCGTATAAGTTGTAGGTAGATGTACCTCATCAAAACTGCTAGGAATAGACAGAGTCGAAGACGGAAAAGGCGTGACTTGGTTGTTGCATGTAGTGGAGTTGTTACTGCTGTGGCATTTAGAAGTTTCATGTCCGTGAGACAAACAATTAAGACAACAGAAATGTTTCTTAACTGTGCTGATTCTTTCAGGAACTGAGAGTCTAAAGAATTATGACAAACTCTTATATGATACCTTTATCGTGAACAAAGCGCACATGATTTAGGCTAGGAGGTACGATGTAACCTTGAGAAATGAGGAGCACTTCGAGCCGTGACGGAATTCGCTGTATTCGTTGCACCACTCGTAGAAAGGGATTGTTTATCATTGCTTACAGGTTAAATGTAATCGATGCATCTAATGTCACGCAAGAAGGTCAAAGTTTAGATTCTTTCTGTGAGAAAATTTTACAAATCTTTCTACGAAGACAAAGTAGTTTTGGCTTTTATGCATTGTTCTTAAAGCACCACTTATTACTCATGTAATCTCTGAAGACTGAGGAAAACTGGAATAGAATCCCAGTCTTTGGTCGACATATCATGCTTAGACATGGACGAAATATACCCGTTTATCCCTCTTTGTAATATCTTTAACCCTACACTAGTTTCTTTGTCTAAAACTGAAAGGTCAAAAAATAACTCGAGGATTGTCATAAGTTGAGAACAATGCACTCCATGCTAAGCTTAAGGGCTATCGATTATGTCGCTATTATTTATATATAGCAGAAAATAAGTCCCTGAACATAGCCAGGAAAGAAAATCGCCATTGAATGCCTCAATGCAAAAAGGTGACAAATTTAACCTATGACCAGAATTGTCATTACCACAGCATGAGAAAGATGAATTTTTGGAAGATAAATTTGGCATCAAATTTTACCAAAGCGTTAGTAGCTCGGATTAATAAATCCAAAGGAGTGGTTGCCATTTTAAATGTAAATCAAAAGCAAAACAAATAATAATGTAGATTTGGACATGCAATGTCCTGTTTGAAAACAAACGCAGCCGTAGAATACAGAGCTGCCCCGAAAATACAGAAATAGCTATGAAATTTGCACGAAAATGAGTAAAATATTTGATTACAACACGTAATGTGAAGAAAATCAATATTTATTTAATGAAATAAATAAACAAAAATTTTATTTAATTTACACTAATTGTAAATAGTCGTGTATTAGTCGTGATTAAACCACAAGAAAAATATCAATTAAGAAATTTTTAAAAATTTTCTCTCATAATATAGAAGGCTAAAACTGGCAAGAAATACCAGGACTACAGCTCTATTCACATTATCCGTACGTCAGTCTAAAAGACGTTGTCGGTTGACGGACGGAACAATCATTCACATTTTCACATTATGTTTCCATCAGGAATACATTATTTTGTTTAAAACATATGTTTTATGAAATATCAATGAAGCTCGTTTAATGAAAAATAAATTAATACATTTATGTAAATCTAACCTGCCATTTGCATTTGTGTGCCAATCTTATTCCACGCTGTATCTTTTTTGTCCGAATCGCTGTTGTTGATGTTGTTGAGGATGTAGTCGTTATATTTCATGCCACGGCAAACAGGGGGATCTAATTGTAAATAGTCGTGTATTAGTCGTGATTAAACCACAAGAAAAAATATCAATTAAGAAATTTTTAAAAATTTTCTCTCATAATATAGAAGGCTAAAACTGGCAAGAAATATCAGGACTACAGCTCTATTCACATTATCCGTACGTCAGTCTAAAAGACGTTGTCGGTTGACGGACGGAACAATCATTCACATTTTCACATTATGTTTCCATCAGGAATACATTATTTTGTTTAAAACATATGTTTTATCAAATATCAATGAAGCTCGTTTAATGAAAATAAATTAATACATTTATGTAAATCTAACCTGCCATTTGCATTTGTGTGCCAATCTTATTCCACGCTGTATCTTTTTTGTCCGAATCGCTGTTGTTGATGTTGTTGACGATGTAGTCGTTATATTTCATGCCACGGCAAACAGGGGGATCTGATGTTTGCTGCGGTCAGATCGTAACATATATATATATATATATATATATATATATATATATATATATATATATATATATATATATATATTATATATATATATATATATATATATATATATATATATATATATATATATATATATTTTTTTTTTTTTTTTTTTTATTTTGCTTTTGCTCCAACATTGGTCCGATCGGATTTTACGATCTGACCGCAGCAAACATGAGATACCCCTGAAATACAACGACTACATCGTCAACAACAACATAGGGATGATCGATCAACAAAGGTATGTACACTGTGAATTTGTTCTAAAGTGAGACACCGAAATTTGGTATTTTTGTACTTGCAAAACAAACCAAAACCTTCGGTCGTTTTTCAACGGTTTGTTCGTGTCCGTCTCCAACGAGATTGCCGTCGGCATTTATATCCAACAAAAAAAAAAAATAACTAGTGTCACATTTCGATTTGTTTACCACAAATTACGTGTATTTTATGAAATTGTAAAATCCACTGAGAGAAAATTTTGAAAAAAGTCTTTAATTATATTTTGTTTCTTGTGGTTTAATCACGACTACACGAGTAATACACGACTTATTTTCGTGCAAAATTTAATAGCTATTTCTGTATTTTCGGGGCAGCTCTGCATTCGACGGCTGCATTTGTTTTCAAACAGGACATTGAATGTCTAAATATAAATTATTAATTTGTTTTGCTTTTGATTTGCATTTAAAATGACACTCACTCCTTTGGATTTATTTATCCGAACTACTAACGCGTTGGGAAAATTTGATGCCAATTTAAGTTCCCAACGGGATGACGAACTCAATGTTTACATCCTAGAATTACAAGGAGGTGAGGTCAGAACACTGTGGGAATAAGTTAAACTCCATTTTGACATCAAGTATAATGATTTTTAAAAGTTTTTGTCCGTTAATGGAAAGCTAGGTGAATTACGGGCTCCGCCTAAGTCACCTGTAATAGTAACATCTCCAAAATCTCATATAGGTGACATTTCAATACCTCGTTCCGAGGATACACCGACCGTATCGAATGTTCCGCATCGATCCGAATCCAAAAATTCATCCTTCTCATGCTGTGGCATTGTGGTATTCAATGGCGATTTTCTTTCCTGGCGTACGTTCAGGGACTTATTTTCTGCTATATATATATAAATAATAGCGACATAAGCAATAGCCCTTAAGCTTAGCATGGAGTGCATTGTTCTCAACTTATGACAATCCTCGAGTTCTTTTTTGACCTTTCAGTTTTAGACAAAGAAACTAGTGTAGGGTTAAAAAAATTACAAAGAAGGATAAACGGGTATATTTCGTCCATGTCTAAGCATGATATGTCGACCAAAGACTGGGATTCTATTCCAGTTTTCCTCTGTCTTCAGAGATTACATGAGAACTTCGTGGTTCGCGATAAAGGTATCATATAAGAGTTTGTCATAATTCTTTTGACTCTCAGTTCCTGAAAGAATCAGCACAGTTAAGAAACATTTCTGTTGTCTTAATTGTTTGTCTCACGAACATGAAACTTCTAAATGCCACAGCAGTAACAACTCCACTACATGCAACAAACCAGGTAACACCTTTCGACTCTGTCTATTCCTAGAGGGCATTATATCAGAGTCTTCAAACCGACAGGTATTTCATACCACCAGAGCATAAAAATACTGTAAGGCACAGCTATGGTCCATATTGTGCACAAAGGTACTACGTACCCAGTTAGTGCCTTAATAGAAGCATATTTTGTTTCAGAACGTATGTAGAAAAAAGTGGCATTGGCGCGAATGCCATTCAAGCTTCAACCTTGGGGGTAAGTGTGTCCGTTTCACAAATTTTCTTAAGCAATGTGCCACTTATATCAGTTCTCCATTGAACGCTACGCAGACAATGGAAACAAACGCTCTGGTTCTGCCGACAATTGCAGAAAATCTGCCACCTTTTCCCCTTTTCTTCTCGTCCTGTTGATCTCTCGACTAGTCAACCTTCAAAAGATTAGGACCTAATCTCGGTATTGCAGATGAATAACGATTTATAGTTTTGTAGTCATGCTGACCAAAGTTCGTTTCTATTTACATTTTCGCTTCCTCTCTTTTTTCTATAGTTGTTGGAAAAGTTGTTTGCGATAATGGTGTGCGGATTACGTCCCATAAACAATACGGGACAACAATTTGGTGACTGTGCGTCGTCGACGGTCGCTTGAGTTCCACCAGGAGATATCAGTGGTTCCGCCACATTGGACTCGACGAGTTCAACCTTTAAAAGATCAGGACCTTATCGAGGCATTTCACGATCTTGCTCTACGAGCACATACTTTCAGTTTTCATGATACTATCGGTTTCTTTTCGAGGCATTGCACGACTATATTCTACAAGCTCGCATTGAAAAAAAAAAAAATTCTTCTATTTTGTGTATCATTTTCATGACACGATCAGTTCCTCCCCAAGGCATAGCACGATCGTGCTCCACGAGCTCACATGAAAATAACTAAATTTAACGTAACATTTGCAACACGGTGAAATGTTGCAAAGGCCGGCGGAATATTTAATTTCAACATCATTTTCATTCAATTGCGTTAATATTACATATTTGTAAAACGGGTGATTTTCCCTCCTTAGGTGATGTCTACTACCACATTATACGACTTTGTGCTTCGTATATAATGTCAAAGGTAATGGCATTTTTTAATGAGTGACGTTTTGTAATTACCGCCTTTACAGTATTCTACCAACTCTATGAGTAATAATAAGAATAGGATTACGTCCTACTGCTAAAAACCCTTTGTACGAAGGAAATATTGTTCCACGAACGGCCACCCTATAAAAATATATGTAGTAGGGAAAAAATTAATAATTTGTGTTTTTATTTTTCCCCAATTTCTTTTATATTAATTTTGCTCCGCAAACAAATGGGTTAAATTTTGACACACACATTATTTTGCTTCATGTATGAAAATTAGGAAATAAGTAAAAACGACTTAACAACTTTTAATACCCTCCACTATTGGAAAAAGAAAAGATATTTATATAAAAGTATCTGACTTCAAAAGATTTCCACTTTAATCTACAAATACCAGCAAAAACGTTTAGATAATGTTGTTCAACTTTTAAAAAAAATGCTGTAAAATGTGTACACAGGGTTGCCCATATTCGACGGACCTTTGGGTCCATTCCAATCGACGAGGCTTGTCCGCAGGCAACATTCTTTGCGTCAATTGAATTTTGTACGGGAACAAATGCAAATCAATGCGAATAATCCATTGTAAAGTGGACCGAGCCATTCCCAACTGCTGAGAACGGCGTTTTTGGGATGTTCTTGGGGACCTCTCAACACTGGCTCGTACGGCAGCGATATTCTCGGCCGATCGCCTTGGTCGACTTTTATATG
Source organism: Musca domestica (assembly GCF_030504385.1). Taxonomy (NCBI): domain Eukaryota; kingdom Metazoa; phylum Arthropoda; class Insecta; order Diptera; family Muscidae; genus Musca; species Musca domestica. The sequence goes on from NW_026712208.1 coordinate 581,034, forward strand.
GCCTCTTCGGATTAGAAACCTTACCAGTCGAAAATTTTTCGTATAAACGCCTAATGGTGTTCTTAGAAGGCGCACTTCTCACATTTTTTAATGTTTTAAAAGCACGTTGGGTTTTCACAATTGACTTCTTCTGTTGAATGTAGATTTCAGAGCGCTCGCGTGGCTTGTATTGGTTCATGGTAAAAATCTGCTTGGACTGACGCTTCAAACGCGGTATGTCATTAAGCGATGTGACATCTCTGTCAAAAGTTATGGCGTTGCCAGATGGGGCCGTCGAATATGGGCAACCCTGTATGTTTTGACAGAGTATTCATTTCACCAGCAAAAATGGAAGTGGGTCCAATATGCAATCCAGATCTTCATAGTGGACAGTATAAAAAGTAAGGACTACCAGAAATTGATTCGTTTTTATTTGTTTATTTTGACAATCACTTTAGGAAGAAACCTGTACCATCGACTTTATATAAATAAATACATTTTACCAAAATGGAAACGGAACCAACATTAAGTCCCGATCTTTTTATTTAGTAGGGATTCCTTGGTCCATGCTGGAGTGTATTAGAAACTCGGCCCGACTGAGGTTAACTCGTTTTACTTATTTGCGAATTTTTGTACTTGAAACCAAATAATGTGTACGATCATGTGATATAGTATTAATATTCATTGTACTAGCTCCAAATATGGAGCAAGTCATTGCGATTATCCCAGTATGCTATTAATTTGAATGATTGCAAAAATAATTAAACAACACTAATACCCAGAATTCCCAAAATCCAAGGTGGTGAAAATTTGAACGTAAAATTGAAGTTTTAGCGCTAAAAGTAAAGCACAATTTTACAGTGCCTATATAATATCCTAAACTTTAATATAATAAAAATAAAATCAGTAGTCCATAAGCCGAAGTCTGTCTGCTTATTCACGCTACCTTTCAACGTATTAAGATCAATGTCGTCGATAGGCCGAAGTATGTGTGCTTATTCACGCTACCTTTAAATGTATTGAGATCGATGGATAAATTTTTGCACACATGTGTATTTGTAAATAGCCCACGACAGACTACGCTTTCGGTTATCTCCATACAACAGTACCATCCGATATTCAAAATTTCTTAGATTTGGATCACATTTTCTAACAGAATTATTTAAATCTCGGAATTAAGAGTGTGAATCATGTTCTACGTCCTGTGGCAGAACATTGTCCATATAGGCTCATGTTTTACAGTAGCCCCCAAACAACGATACTTTCCGATATTCGGTACTTTCACTTTTTAGCTCATTTTTCTAATACAGTTTTTTATAATTCTATCTTAGAGTTTGTAACTGGTTGAACCTCTTGTCAGATCGTTTTTTGTTTTTTTTTTTTTTTTTTTTTTTTGGTTTTCAGGTTTATGAAAGTGTAATGAACACAATCCTTTAATATTTTATTCAAATGACAACATTAAAAAATAAAAACATGGCAAAATTCTAATTCCGTCTGCCTACCCATCTGTCCCTTTTTTGTAATCACTCATCTTAAGGTCGCAAATGGGCAATGTATGCCCACGTTTTTATAGGTTCAAATTTTGCTATTGCACCCATTGTTTCAATTATTTCATAGATTTTTTATTCTGATGATTTTAGCGACATTTTGAAGGGAAATCCTTTAAGATTCGGTATTTAGGGTTTGTAATGGGTTCTGCCTTCTGTGACAGAAGTCTGCTGGAATAAGCTCATTATTCATATATCGCTCAAAAGTAGTATCTCCAAATATTTGGTATTTTGGTAATTTCAACCAAATTTTCCTTTTTTTTATTTGTCAACAGCAATGCAGGAAAACCGGTACCGTAGAAGTAACATCATTTTTAAAAGTTTTTTCCAACCTATTTCAGCAGTGAAATTGGAAGTTGACCCAATAATCAATCCCTATCCTCATGGTGGATAGTATTAGAAGTTCGATCCGCCCTCATTGCACAAGTTTGGTAAACTATCGCTTGTCTAATTTCATACATACGTCTTCTTCGTCGTTAATGGGATATTCCAAGAGAAGAGCTGATAGAAGAATGTCTGTGGGTAAGAATATCTAAGGGACAAAATGTTAAGGTGCAGAAAGCCACATATCCATATTTTAAAAATGATCGTGCATATCGACCGGTAATATAATAAGTTGAAAGTTGTTGAAGCAGATATTGACGATGGTTATGAATGACTATACAAAAAACCATGTAATATATTTATTTAGTGAATATGAAAATGTTGGTGAAATGGAAGATACATCAAGCCCTTTATAACTTATTAAAAACAACATTAAATACATCTAATACTAAATACAAAAAATAAAACAAAAAGATCATGGTATTTCAACACTTTGATTTTGGATTAGTAATATTAAATGATCGGTGTCTTCATGAATGAAAATAATGAAGATAAGAAAGGGATTTGCCTTCCCATGCTGCCTTATGAAAATATTGGTGAATATGTTTAAACATCATTAATGAATACAATATCATATAATAGATGAAAAATTCTTTGGTTATCATACAGTTTAAAAACAAGTACCATATTTAATTTTCTCATCTTTAAGAAAATAGTAAGAACGAAAGATATATATGCTAGTAAGAAATATTCAATAAGCGGTTCTTACAAATATGGGATGCAAATTGGAAGATAGCATTTTCAACCTGCAGGCAAGATTAATTTCTCTTGCAGATAATGGCATAATGAAATCATCAACATACTATTAAATGGGATGGTAATTCATATTTCAAAAAAAAAAAAAAAAAAGTACAACAATATAAGAATAGAAGCTTCAGTAACAGCATGTATTTATTTAGCTTTTTAAAACTTAAACTGATCAAAGTTCTTTGATGATTTTTTTAATCATCATCATCGTTTTGTATATCGCCATGTACAGCTGCTAATTGCCGTCTGTGAATTAATCAAATCTTCACATTTTGATGTAAGGTCTACTCCACGGTCAGAAATTATTCTTTGTGGTAACCCCAAGTATCCACCAGCCTCATTTAAAAGGTTAATTACGTATTCCGTACAAATTTGACTACAACAAATATCTTGAAGGAGTCAGGCATGGCTAATATATGCGCATGGTCATGCTTGATTTTTAAAAACGGCTCCAAATGATCAATATGTACCTAACTGAAAGGTAAAGGTACGATTTCGGTAAAATGTAGAGCTCCTTGGTGCTTATCGCATTTCGCTTTCTTGCAACAATGCCCTTCACATGCTGCAGTGAACTCCTGCACATATTTCTTCATACGGGGAAACCAAAACGCCTTTTCTATCCTCAAGAGATTTTTCTCCAAGCCATAATGACCAACATCATTATAAGATCATTTAGCCATATGCCATCAAATAGGATATCGTAAATTGTCAGAACTGGTTTGCTACACAAAATTTTAATCAGCTTTTTTAATCCATTTTCCTTGGGTTCGTTGCAATGAAAATTATTGGCTTCCCTTTTTCGAGTCAAAATTGTGAGAGGTTTCGTTATGACGTATAGACTTTCTCAAACTTCCTACAAGTTGTGCATCTGTTCATCCAGTACTGGCATTGTTATTTTATTCAGCTGTCTGTAATCAATACATAAACGGTATTCACCAGTTGTATTCTGTATTAAAATAACTTTCGGATTTTCGATTTCTTTATAAATTCCTTTTCGAGAAGTATTTGCAACGTGGGGACGTTTTGCAAATGCAATACGGTATGGTTAACAACGCATTGATTCTTTGCATTTCTCCAAGTTACACAAATGCAATTCGCTTGACCTCTCAGAGAAACATTTTCCGCTTTTTTATACCCTCCACCATACTATGGAGGGTATATTAATTTTGTCATTCCGTTTGTAACTCCTCGAAATACTCATGTCAGACCCAATAAAGTATATATATTCTTGATCAGCGAAATTCTAAGACGATTTAGCAATGTCCGTCTGTCTGTGTGTCTGTCTGTTGTAATCACGCTATCTTTCGAACAAATTGAGATAGAAGGCTAAAATTTGCACACATGTATATTTTACCAGTAGGCAGGTTAAGTTCCTAAATGGGCCATATAGGTCCACGTCTTCATATAGGCCCCATATAACGGTACCACCCGATATTCGGGGTTTTGATGATTTTACCCACATTTTTCATCGGAATTGTCTGAAAATCCACATAAGGAGTTCCTTATGGGTACTTTATACCTCGGAATAGAATCATATAGCCCCCATATAACGGAACCCCTCGATATTCGGTATTTTGATGCATATAGCCACATTTTCTAATGGAATGGTCTGAAAATCCACACAAGGAGTTACTTGTGATTACTTCATCCCACGTCTTCATATAGCCCCCATATAACGGTACCCCCCAATATTCGGTATTTTGATGATTATACCCACATTTTTCATCGGAATTGTCTGAAAATTGACATTAGGAGTTCCTAATGGGTACTTTATACCTCGGAATAGAATCATCTATATAGGTCGACGATATCGTATAGCCCACATACAACGGTACCCCTCGATATTCGGCATTTTGATGATTTTAGCCATATTTTTCAATTTAATTGTCTAAAATTCCACACAAGGAGTCTCTTATGAGTATTTCACTCCCTGAAAGAGAGTTGTCTATATAGGTCCACAATATCGTATACCCCCATATAACGGTACCCCCGATATTCGGGATTTTAATGATTTTAGCCACATTTCCCAATGGAATTATCTGAAAATCCACACAAGGAGTTCCTTCCACAATATCGTATATTCCCCATGTAACGGCACTTTCCGATATTAGGTATTTTAAAGATTTTAAAACAATTTTCAATAGATTTTTTTTTTTTTTTGAAAATTCGTTGGAGGGTATTCGGCCGGGCCGAACTTACTGCTTTTTTACTTGTTTTTTTTTTTTTTTTTTGAATGATCTGCTGCAATTTGTTGTTTTCTTCAGCTGTTAAATTTTCATTCATCGAAATCGAGCTTACGTTATGTACCCAGCACTTATCACCTTCAAGTATGGTGCGACGACCTTTTTACCCTCCACCATACATAGTATAGAGGTTACATTAAGTTCGTCATTCCGTTTGTAACTCATCGAAATAATCATTTAAGACCCAACAAAGTATATATATTCTTGATCAGCGTAAAATTCTAAGACGATTTAGCCCTGTCCGTCTGTTGTAATCACGCTACAAGATAAACGAATTAAGATAGGAAGCTAAAATTTTGCCCAGATCTCTCTCTCTCTCTCAAGTTCGAAGATGGGCTATACCGGTCCACGATATTGTATTGGCCCCATATAACGGTAACCCCGATATCCGGTATTTTGATGATTTTAGACATATTTTATAATGGAATTGTATAAAAATCCACACAAGGAGTTCTTTGTGAGTACTTTATCCCTTGGCTGAGAATTATCTATATCGGTCCACGATATCGTATATCCCCCATATTACGGTAATTGTCTGAAATTCTGCACAAGGAGTCCTTTGTGAGTACTATAGCCCGTGGCTGAGAATTATTTATATAGGTTCACGATATCGCATAGCCCCCATATAGCGGTACCCCCTATATTCTGTATTTTGATGATTTACTCACATTTTCTAATAGAATAGTCTGAAAATCCACACGAGGAGTTCTTTGTGGGCACTTTACTCCCTGGAAGAGAATTGTCTATATAGGTCCACGATATCGTATATTCCCCATATAACGGTACCCTCTGATATTCGGTATTTCGACTATTTTAGCCTCATTTTTCGACGGAATTGTCTAAAATTCTACACAAGGTGTTCCTTGTGAGCACTTTACCCCTGAAAGGAAATTGTCTATATAGGTCCAAAATTTCGTATAAACCGCATATAACGGTATCCGCCGATATTAGGAATTTTGACGATTTTAGGCATATTTTCCAATGGAATGGTTTGAAAATCCGCACAGTGAGTAATCTATTTATTGAAAGAAAATTATCTATATAGGTTCACGATTTCATATAGTCCACATATAACAGTACCCCCCGATATTCGATATTTTCATGATTGTAGCCACATTTTTCAACGGCATTGTTTGAAATTCTATACAAGGATTTATTTGTGAGTAATTTATCCCTAGACATAGATTTGTCTATATAGGTCCACAATATCGCTTATCCCCCATATATCGGCACCTTCCGAGATTTTAACAGAATTTTTAATGGATTTTGTTTCTGTTTTTTGAAAATGTCCTAACTCGTTCCAAATAGTGGATGGTATTCAAATTCGGCCCGGCCGAATTTACTGTTTTTTACTTACATAAGTACATAATTCAGAATCACTGAATGACAATATAAAGAATCACGCCTTAACTCGTTTCGTCAATATCTATTGTGCCAACAATTTTCTGTTGCACTGCAAATATAATAAAATGTTTCCCAAAACATAAGATCCTAGTAAAAAAGCAACCGCAACAGGAAGGATTTCTTTGTGTAAAGTGATATTAATTTTAGAAATTAATTCAGTTTATCAATATAATTGAAAGCAACACCACGCCTTCAAAAATTGTAGATAAAACCGAAAAATGTTGTACATTGAGATGGTTATCACTGATTATTTTAAAAATGTTGGCACATCTGGGAAGATATTAGATAGAAAATTTGCTGCTACCCATTATCTACCCATTACCTTTCGAACTACAAAAAATAAGCATTGGTGGGAGAAAAAAAACCATCTTCGAAGATGCGAGAAGAAGAAATTCCCGAAGAAGCTGTATCGGACAATAAAATATACCCCAAGAAGAAGTTGAGAAGAGAGAAGCTGATAAAAAAATGCCTGAGGGTAAGTTAATAGAGGGACAAAATGTTTATGTGAACATTGGAAATCAGCAGAAGAATTCGCGTGGAACGTTGGAATTACTGGCGCTGTTTGAACGGAACCAAAAAAAGTATTCCGCCATTGGTACGCTGTTTGCCTTGTGGAGACATATTCCCAAGCAGTGTGGTAAACGGGATAGATCTTACAATAAAATGATCCGTATCCTATTATGTTCTCATAATAAATGTCAAGTGATAGAGTGAAGACCATTCAGAAATCAAAAGTATCCGTGTAGTCAGGTTAGCATCTTATCTTCAAATCTCTTTTTATTCTCAAATAAAATATTCTCCTAGTCCTTGCACGAATGCAAAAAAGGTATCTACTACTATTTTAACTTGACACTTAAGCTTTATAAATATAAATATGTATATGTATGTATAAATACAAAACAAAACAAACACCAAACAAAAATGGCCGTAGTTAAAGGAATTGAATTTTTGTTTTCTTATATAATTGTTAAGGTACGGACATTAAGCAAATGTTTGTCAAAAAATGTAAATGTATGTTTACCACAATCAGACGTTAAACTATTTTTGTGGGGCAAACACATTTGTGAACAATTTGACGAATATTATACACCTGCAGATCTCAACACAGATTGGCCACCGTTTTCTATAACACTTTGTTTGTAAAATATAAATATGCTTATAATGGAAGAGACTTCACCTTCTTCTAAAAAATATTGGGAAAACATGTATATTACAATAAAAGAATTAGTTGTAATATTAGACTAATAAGATTGAAGATTGGTTTGGCTATCAGAGGCTTGCTCACTGCGCCATTCTAGTAGTACAAGTGTTCCATCTTGTATATAGTGGATTGAAGTGCGTAGAACTATTGCGACTCATCAGTTAGTTATGCAACGCACAACAAGCACTGGTGATTTTTATTATTATGCGGTCCAACCTTTGCTGGGAATTCGTAGTACTCGTAAGCACGCTTATTCCAAACGCGTTTTCTATAACTTGCATAGCTTTCGACGATAGTTAAAATTTCTTTGGATTGCGTTAATATTGCGGACACTGAAAGGTTTTAATACATTAGAAGTCTGAGCAAATGCATCATCCGCAACAAGAATGCAGGGAACTGAAATTGTTCTGGATGTCAATTGTTCTGGTTGGGTAAATGTAGTTTGTTTAACCTGAGCGTCATCAAATGAGGTTTTTCGGAAAATTCCACCATCTGATACTCTTCCTTTAGAAAAGACAATGCTATATACAAATTTATAGGAAGGGTCTGCGATAGCCATGAGTACAATGCTGTGAGTTCCTATAATCAGCAGATCATATAAATAAAAATTTAGGTGAAGTAATAACTTGTCTTTATGATTCTGTTATAACGAAATGTTTGGCCTCTATAGACCCAATGCAGTCAGGCAAATTCAATTTTTCATAAAATCTTTCGGATACTTTTTCTTTGAGGAGGTCTGTATAAGCAATAAATATTTATAGAGACTATTAGTTAACCCAAAGAATTCTAATTTTATTACATTAAAATTTATATTTAAGCGACATATGGAACATATATTGGTGAAAGCGGAAGGTCTCTGTTCCCAAGTATCGAAGTGTAACCATTAACCGTTCCGTATCGGCTATAGTAATACATTTTAAGTTTCATCTCAACCAAACTAAACTCATCTATTCACATAATAAAGAATTCCCGATTCTGCAATACATATTAAATGAATAAAGCCTCTATATTATGCATATGTCATTTGATTTGTTTCTTCCACTTTTTCAAACGAATCGAAGAACTTGTTACAAAACACGAACTGATTGAAGCTCTGTGTGATTGGTTTACGTACTAATAATGACTTCTTTATGACGGGATGAGTGTAATTTGTTTTAATCTGCCGACTTCATCAACAAAAATCATAAATCTACATTATTCATTGATTATAGAAACAAATACATACCTTTAAACCTTTAGCCCTATTTATCGCTCTTAGGGGCCTTAATACACGTAGGACTCTTAGAATTTTCACGACTGAAATCGCATTCGAACTGCAAATTAAAAAAACAAAGAAAACTATTAAAATTAAAGAAAATTTTAGCTCACTTTTCGAAATTGCGAAATGAAATTATTCGAAGTTTGCACAATATCTTTCTGTTGGTAGTACAGTGCTTAATTATTATACCCTACTCCATACTATGGAGGGTATATTAATTTTGTCATTAAGTTTGTAACTCCTCGAAATACTCATGTCAGACCCAACGAAATATATATATTCTTGATCAGCGTAAAATTCTAAGACGATTTAACCATGTCCGTCGGTCTGTCTGTTGTAATAATAGCGTTATTTCGAACAAATTGAGATAGAAGGTAAAATTTTGCACACATGTACATTTTGCCAGTAGGCAGGTTAAGTTCGTAAATGGGCCATGTAGGTCCAGGTTATCATATAGCCCCCATATAACGGTACCCCCCCCCCCCCCCCCCGATATTCGGTATTTTGATGATTTTAAAGACATTATTTACCGCAATCGTTTCACATTTGGCATTTGAAGTTCGTAATGGATACTACATCTTAAGTCAAAAAATGAGCCATGTAGGTCCACGTCTTCCTATAGCCCCGATATAACGATACCCCCCGATATTCGGTATTTGATGATTTAAACGACATTATTTAACTGAATCGTTCCAAATTTGGTATTTGAAGTTCGTAATAGATACTGCAGCATAAAAAAGAAAATGGGCCATGTAGGCCCCATATATCGTACCCCCCGATATTCGGTATTTTGATGATTTTAGCGACATTATTTACCGGGATTGTTTCAAATTTCGCATGTGAAGTTCGTAATGGATACTTCAGCCATGACAAAAAATTGTCTGTGCAGGTCCACGCCTTCGTATAGCCCCATATAATGGTACCCCCTATATTCGGTATTTTGATGATTTTAGCTACATTATAAACAGATTTTTCTTCAAGTTTGGCATTTAAATATTGTAATAACATATGAAGAAATTGCCTATGCAGGTCTACGTCGTCGTATGGGCATTCGGTTTTTTTTAAGATTTTAACAGAATTTTAAACGGATGTTATTATTATTATTTTTTTTTTTTTTTTTTGTAAATTGCCAAATTTGTACCAAATGGTGGAGGGTATCAAAAGTTCGGACCGGCCGAACTTACAGCGTTTTCCTTGTTATATATATACATACATACATATGTGAGAAATAGCATCCAAAGTTTTGACTTGTTCGAATTGTACACCTTTGACACAAATTATGCCCTTCAAATCGCCAATGACACCGACACACGCTGACCGAATGTTGCTCTGCGATATTTTGGCCCATTCCCGGGGAAGCGCTTGCTTGATGTGATCGACATTTTGGCATTTTTTAGTGCCAACCTTTCTTTCAAAAATACTCCAGACACAATAGTCCAACGGATTGGTATCCGGAGATTTGGTGGCCATTGTGCGAGGAACCTCATTTTGTAACCATTCTTGGATGGCGCGTGCTGATTCCTGTTGGAATGTCCAAGGTCTGCGGCCAAAATGTTTGCCTACCAAAGGTTTTAATACACCTTCCACAATATTTTCGCGATAATATTCGGAATTTATTCTGATTCCATGGTCGATTAATACGAGCGGAAAGCGACCATCGCATGTTATGACGGCTCACACTATCACAAACGCGCTTGAGTTCTGGTGGCCAACGGAAGGTGCACATTTTCAGCTGATCTATTTGGCAAATAAACATGATAATTTTGCTTGTTCACAAACAGCCGGACAACGAATGTTTTCTCATCGGTGAAAACCAAATTGGGCAGTTCACCACTGTCGGCCAAGTGATGCAACTCTTTACCTCTTACGAGTCTCTTTTCTTTCACTTTTTGGAATTGCAATGCTTTTATCCCAAGCTCATTTTTCAATATTCGCCGAACGGAATATTGCGATATGTTCAGCTCACGAGTCATTTTTCGCAATTGCGACGTTGGTGTATTCTTCCGTCCACTTTTTTTCTGTTGAAATCTTTAAAACGCCAAATATCGGAAGGACCTAGATAGAAAATTCTCTTTCAATGGATAACGGCTAAGTACATAAGAAGCTTGAAGTCATGGCTAGGCATATTAATGTCAAATTATAATGAAAAACGACGGCAGAATTTTAGTGTGGCTCTGCAATCCCTTTGTGAAATGTCACAAAATATGCCTAGCCATGACTTCAAGCTTCTTATGTACTTTGCCCTTAAGAAACTCCTTGTGCGGATTTTCACGCCATGCCATTGAAATATGTGGCTTAAATCATCAATATACCGAAAATCGGGGTGTACCGTTATATGGGGATATACAATATCGTTAACATATATACAGAATCCTATGTTAGGGGGTAAAGTGCTCACAAAGAACGCCTTGTGTACCATTTCAGACAATGCCGTTGAAAAATGTGGAATTGAACTCCTTGTGTGAATTTTCAGATAATTTCATTGAAAAATGTGGGTAAAATAATCGAAATACCGAATATCGGGAGGTACCGTTATATAGGAGGGATATACGATATCGTGGACCTACATAACAAATTCGCTCTCAGCGGGTGAAGTAATCACAAACACTCCTTGTGTGGAATTTCAGACAATTCCATTGAAAAATGTGACTAAAATCATCAAAATACCTAATATTGGGGTGTACCGTTATATGGGGGCTATACGATATCGTGGACCGATATAGCCCATCTTCGAACTTGACCTGCCTGCGGACAAAAGAGAGATCTGTGCAAAATTTTTGCTTCCTATTATATTTCATTTTAACTGTAGCGTGATTACAACAGACGGACGGACAGGGATAAATCGTCTTAGAATTTTGCGTTGATCAAGAATATATATACTTTGTTGTGTCTAAAACATAGATGCCCAATGTAATAGTGTTGGTGAGAGCGACAAAATAACACTGGAAGAAAAGATTTTTCTATTCATTTTATTTAGTCGTCAACGGGATAGCGACGAAAGCATATGTGTGGCGGGTGTCGTCATTTTTTTTCTTTTTCTATGAAATGTAAAATTAATGAATATACATGTTTTAGTAATACTCTTGATAAATGCATTTATTTAAGTAGTTTCAAAATGTTTTTTTAAATTATATTTCTTATTTTTTTAATGTCTTATAACATATAAAACATTGCATATCATCAAAAGCATTTTGTATCATAAAATACTTTTCAAATGACATCATTGACATATCGCAATAATTTTCAGTTTATGTGTTCACTAACAGCAGTCTCGATTACGATTAAATGTTAATATTACACAGAACTTCTGCCTGTGTAGCTTGTCTCTCCCACTCATATTTCTGCTTTCCTATTGGTTGATTGGAGATCAAACAAAAGAGCGTAAGAATACGTGTGAGTTGAAATTGGGTCGAAATTATAATATCCTCTACCTTAGAGTAAAGGAAACATTTTTATATAAAGGTACCTAAATTCAAGCGTGTTTCACTTTAAACTTCATATACCAGTAAGACTGTTTGGATAATGAAGTTAAACTAATCAAGAAATCCTAAAGTGAGTCAGGCCGTTACTTGGGCCGAAACGGAAACCTCTATACCCAAATTTATACTTTTAGGATTGTCATCTATCAAATCTTTTCAAATACCAAATTTGAAACAATTATGTGGATAAATGTGACTAGGATTATCAAAATACCGAATATCGGTGGAACGTGGAACTAAATTTTCAATGTTGCTGCCACCGGGCAAGAATCTATTATAAACTGCAAATACCAATCAAAAAAAAATCCGTTTACAAATGTGGCAAAAATCATTAACAAACCGAATATCAGGAGGTACGTTATATGGGGACTATACATACAATGTTTCGCCACACGAGTTAGAACCCATTACGAACTAAAAATACCACTTTCTGGACAAATCAGTTAAAATATGTTGCAAAAATCATCAAAACATCATCAAAGGTACCGTTATATGGGGGCTGTACCAAATCGTGAACCTATATATGCAAAGTTTCGCCAGCGGAGCTAGAACCCATTATGACCAACAAATACCAATTTTACTCAAATCGGGAGATATCGTTACATGGGGGCTATATCAAATCGTGGAACTATACATACAATGTTTCGCCGCACGAACTAGACCCATTATGACCTATATATACCAATTTTCAGACAAATCCGTGAAAAAGTGTGGAAAAAAACATCAAAATACCGAATATTGGGATGTACCATTTTATGGGGACAATACCAAAACATGGACTTAGACATACAATGTTTCGCCACACGAGCTAGAACGCATTACAAAATAAAAATACCTATTTCTGGACAAATTAGTTAAAATGTGTTGCAAAAATCATCAAAACACCGAATATCCGGAGGTACTCTTATATGTGGGCTATGCTCCACATAAACAGTCTCCCAACAACAACAAGAATAAACAGCAAAACAGACACTGACAACCAAGCCTACAGCTACAGGCATCTCACACGGGGTAGAGATCGTGCAATAAATAAATACTAATCAGTGCAATAATGTAACTTGACGGAGTAGGAACGCTACGCTAGCTTTAAGTTAATTATAAAAATTCAATTTAGTATTTATACACATGTAAGCGATCTTTGTTCTGTGTTAATATACCTGTTAGTATTAGAAAAAACTGTGATATAGTTAATAAGTCGTACTTTCTTTATTATTTATTATTTTTTATTGTAGGACTATTTCCCTGAAGATGAAATTCATTGAATTCGAAATATTGAAAGATTAAAATAAATATAACAACAAAGACCTCAAGCTCGAAAAACACTTGTTTCATTAACTGAACTAGAATATATATACTTTGTGGGGTCTAAATTGTATATTTCGAGGTGTTACAAACGGAATGACAAACTTCATATACCCTCCGTACTATGGTGGAGACATGGCCAATTTCAAACGAATTTAGAAGGCTAATTTTGCTCACTTGAATATTTGGTCAGTAGCAATTTAAGTTTGAAAATTGGCCATGTTGGTCCACGTATTCGTATCGCCGCCATATAACTGCACTTCCCAATATTCGGTATTTTAACGATTTACATCACATATTCTAACAGAATTGTTAAGAATTCGGCACTGTGAGTAATGAGTTCTTTCTCCTGTATTAGAACATTGCATAGGTTCACGTTTTCTTATAGCCCCAAAATAACAGTACCTCTCCATACTGGGTATTTCCGCGTTTTAAGCTAAATTTCTCAAGGACATTGTTTAAACCTTAATCATCATCATTCCCTATGTAGATTCACATTTTGCTACATCACCATTTTTCAATACTCCATTTAACTGTTCCTCCAGTTTTCCTGTATTTTGATTATTTGTTTCACACACACTCTCCACCCGAAATATTTAAAATTGGAATTTTAGATTCCTAATGGATGCAGATCCACAACGGTACCTTTCTATATTCCGCCTTTGAATTAATTTACCGACATTATCCACCGTAATGGTGCACCCGACATTCAAGGAATTTAGCCACATTCAATGACAAAGTCTGAAAATCCACTCTAGAATTTCCCTCTGAGTACTATTCCTCCTGGAAGAGAATTTTCTAGTATTTAGATCTACGTTTTAGTATAGCACACCGAGATATTCATTACTTCCAGGATTTTCGCGACATTATTCACCGGAACTGCGTAATGTGTACTACAACTAGTGGCGGAAAATTGTGTAAGCAGCACACGTCTTAGTATAGCCCCTATACAATGGTACCTAACTTTATTCGGTATTTTAATGATAATAGCGACATTATTCACTGGAATTCAATTTTTTTATCGTATTTGAAATTCGGAGTCGCTACTACAGACTTTGATTTTTTTAATTTTTCAAGTTCCTTCCAAACGGGGTATAAGAAGTTCGGTCCGGCCAAACTTAGCAGCTTCTATACCTATTCCTTGATACTGTTTTCAAACAAGAACGAACAGTAGAGTTGATTATATTTCTTATTAATTACAAATTAAGTTTTCCCAATATCGCAATTATCAAAGTGCATCTTCAATAGATTACCTCTGAAGAAGCAATTTGATAATTGCAAAATAATAATATAACACTTTTATAATAATAATAACACTTTATTGTAAACCATAAAAAATCCACAATCACCAAATTAAAAAAAGTGTTGAATCCAGCAACATATTTCGAAATTTTGTGCCAATATTTCTATACAGCAGACCTTAGACATGCGATCAACTAAAAATAATGTTTTTTTTCTTCCCGGCCCCAATTTGGAAACGCATATCTAAATGGAGAAGTTATGCTAAGTTTGAGGTAATACATCTGCGATTGGAAAGTCTCCTTGTAGACCAGAGTTTTGAAGAACCAATACTATGTATCGTGGGAATACACTTTTACAGTCACTGCCAGGACGTTGAATCTATTAATTCATAATTTCTATAAAATTTTACTTTCAAAAACAAAATAACTATCAAAAAATATATTGTAACAGAAAAGGAATGTTTGACGGTCGTTATTGCTAAAAAATATTGGGAATCTATGTGGAGTCAAGGATATTAAAATCGATATAGGGATACAATTTTAATATTGACCATCGAAGAGGAAGTGACAGAATGGAAGTTTCTGAAATTGTAGACGAACTTTTCGATTTTGATAAAAAAGGCACAGAATGAAATGAATATATACTGGCCAAAATGGTATCAGAAGAGGGAATAGAAATATGCAACTATAGTAGAATATGAGTTCGTCACGGAAAGTGCATTCGACAAATTATGTATGAACTTTTTAGAAAATATGCTCCGTCAAAATACAGCTATATTTTTATAGTTGTCGACCAAGTTCCCAAACTCAACTGTAGTCCAATTTCTGGCACAATAAATATTCATAGTGTTTTGTTCCGAAACAAAACCTGGGAGAATCCCAACAACAAATCAAGCAAATGAAAACAACACCGGCAGAGCACAACTGAAACCAACCACAGCGACACCAGTCAACTTTAAAAGTAAAAAAAAAACGCTTTTACACTCAAAAGATTCTTCACAAATTGATTGTCCTATTAAAAAATCGTTTAGTTTAAGTAACGCGGACGTCTATTCCGTTCAACCAATCAACCAAAGAACGGTAAATCTAATGCCAAAACCTAATATTCGCTAAATCTATTTAAACGAGTGTGCTTTCTCAGCAACTAGAGAAAAATATCCCAAGCTTCGTCTAGGTTTGCCAGATCAACCAGAGGTGTGATAGTTTAGCAGTAGAATCCTGGGATTTCAAAAGTGAACATCCAAAAAAAAAAAAAAAAAAAAAAAAAAAAAATAGTTAGTCTTTTGTCGAGAGCAGTGCAAACTCTGCACATTGTTTTCAATCTCAATTCAATTTTTAAGTTATAAAAAATTCAACAAACAACTAACTTATTTTTCAATAATATAGTAAATAAAATGCAAATAAAAAAATCATATTCATTTCATCAAGGAAAATAAAGGAAAGAAAATTCAATGGGATCGAAGCTGTAACAAAATATCCAAATTAAGTTGTGTCATGGTTAAATATACATAATGCCTTACATCAATGTATGGGGTATATGTTCCGGATATAACGTATCCAAAAATAGTAAGCTGCGCAAGCGATTTTCCAAGCACATCTCCGCTAACCCCATTTCGAACGGTTTTTGAATACAAATCTCAACCCAACGTCAGATGGACCGGTGCCGATGTGTAGAAATGCTCGTCAGTTAACTGCAACACAGGAAACACGTCTACAATTCGCACACTCACTGACTTCTTCGGAGTAACCACGGCGTAATTACGGCGAACTTCCGCATACGTTTTCACCGTCGACGTCATCCCGTGATTACTTCTAAGCTGCAGCAGGCATCTGGTTTTATTTCCAGCTACTCCAGCTCTCGCTACTAAGGGGAATTAAGACTCCTTCATGCAATAACGATCTCCGCAAATGTTTGGACGAACGAGGTCCTTTATGCGATACAGTTGTGAACGAACTAGTTCCATTATGCGTGCGCTCTGGTTCCTTAAAGGATTTAGATGAACGTGTTCCTTTCTTCGGTTGGGACTTCGACGAACTAGTTCCGTCCCCAGGAAAATTTTTCTTCACAAAATCTCCAGAAGGACGAGGTCCAGGTTAATGAAGTAAGGTATGGTATGTTTTTGAAGTAAAGCTCTCACAGATCTTTATTCTTTTGGCGTAATCCATGTTCAGGAACTTGTGAAGGAACCGAAGCGGATGATCCTTGAGACACACTCGGCAAACAATACGTCTCTTGCTCACACGATTTTCGGCATTGTATTTCTTAGGTTTAACAATCATTCTGTAATGAACGAAATAACTCTAGTTAGAGGGTAACACGACCAGTTTAACTACTGGCCCAATTATTAACCCCGTTCAGTCTTTATTACTGCAACACGCACTAGCTGATAGACGCTTGGTAGCACTTTAGTTATGCGACCTTATCTCCATTCATTAAGAGCAATATTATCTTCTTTGATAACAACCATATCGTTGATTTTAACAGAATTTTAAACGGATTTAATTTTTATAATTTTTTTTTTTTTTTTTTTTTTTTTTGTAAATTGCCAAATTTGTACAAATGGTGGACGGTATTAAAAGTTCGGCCCGGCCGAACTTACAGCGTTTTTACTTGTTATATATATACATACATACATATGTGAGAAATAGCATCCAAAGTTTTGGTTTGTTCGAATTGAACATCTTTGACACAAATTATGGCACATTTTCAGCTGATCTATTTGGCAAATAAACATGATAATTTTGCTTGTTCACAAACAGCCGGACAACGAATGTTTTCTCATCGGTGAAAAGCAAATTGGGCTGTGCACCACTGTCGGCCAAGTGATGCAACTCTTTACCTCGTTCGAGTCTCTTTTCTTTCACTCTTTGGAATTTCAATGCTTTTATCCCGAGCTCATTTTTCAATATTCACCGAACGGAATATTGCGATATGTTCAGCTCACGAGTCATTTTTCGCAATTGCGATGCGGGATTCGATCAAATCGCTTCTTTACATTTCGAACCATTTCTGCTGATGTTGGTGTATTCTTCCGTCCACTTTTTTGACGTCAGGCTACGTTATCAGTATCACGATATATATATATATATATATATATATATATATATATATATATATATATATATATATATATATATATATATATATATATATATATATATATATATATATATATAATTTGTAATTGTGGTTTGTCGATATGGAAAAACCTCCACCGTTTGGAACGAATTAAACATTATAAAAAAAAAAAGAAGAACTACATCACCAATAAAACAAATTCTGTTACAATCTAAATAAGTAAAAATTAAAAATGCTGTAAGTTCGACCCAGGCGAATTTTGAATACCCTCCGCCACATGGAACCAATTGGAAAATTTATAAAAAAAAAATCCATTAAAAATTCTGTTAAAATGCCTAATATCGGAGAGACCTAGATAGATAATTCTCTTTCAATGGATAACGTACTCCTAAGAAACTCCTTGTGCGGATTTTCAGGCCATGCCATTGAAAAATGTGGCTTAAATCATCAATATACCGAATATCGGGGTGTACCGTTATATGGGGATATACAATATCGTTAACATATATACAGAATCCTATGTTAGGGGGTAAAGTGCTCACAAAGAACACCTTGTGTACCATTTCAGACAATTCCGTTGAAAAATGTGGAATTGAACTCCTTGTGTGGATTTTCAGATAATTCCATTGAAAAATGTGGGTAAAATAATCGAAATACCGAATATCGGGAGGTACCGTTATATAGGAGGGATATACGATATCGTGGACCTACATAACAAATTCGCTCTCAGCGGGTGAAGTAATCACAAAACACTCCTTGTGTGGAATTTCAGACAATTTCATTGAAAAGTGTGGCTAAATAAAATATCGATTATGGGGGGTGTCGTTATATGGGGGCTATACGATATCGTGGACCGATATAGCCCATCTTCGAACTTGACCTGCCTGCAGACAAGAGGAAGATCCGTGCAAAATTTTAGCTTCCTATTATATTTTGTTTTAACTGTAGCGTGATTACAACAGACGGACGGACAGGGCTAAATCGTCTTAGAATTTTGCGTTGATCAAGAATATATATACTTTGTTGTGTCTAAAATGATTTTTTCGATGAGTTACAAACGGAATGACGAACTTAATATACCCTCCATACTTTGTACTTTGTAAGGTACCTAAATTCAAGCGTGTTTCACTTTAAACTTCATATACCAGTAAGACCGTTTGGATAATGAAGTTAAACTAATCAAGAAAACCTAAAGTGAGTCAGGCCGTTACATGGGACCGAAACGGAAACCTCTATACCCAAATTTATACTTTTAGGATTGTCATCTATCAAATCTTTTCAAATACCAAATTTGAAACAATTATGTGGATAAATGTGACTAGGATTATCAAAATACCGAATATCGGTGGAACGTGGAACTAAATTTTCAATGTTGCTGCCACCGGGCTAGAACCTATTATAAACTACAAATACCAATTAAAAAAATCCTTTTACAAATGTGGCAAAAATCATTAAAAACCCGAATATCAGGAGGTACGTTATATGGGGACTATACCAAAACATGGACTTATAAATACAATGTTGCGCCACACGAGTTAGAACCCATTACGAACTAAAAATACCACATTCTGGACAAATCAGTTAAAATATGTTGCAAAAATCATCAAAACATCATCAAAGGTACCGTTATATGGGGGCAATACCAAATCGTGGACCTACACATGCAAAGTTTCGCCACCGGAGCTAGAACCCATTATGACCAACAAATACCAATTTTTAGACAAATCCATGAAAAAATGTGGGAATATCGGGAGATATCGTTATATGGGGGCTATATCAAATCGTGGAACTATACATACAATGTTTCGCCGCACGAACTAGACCCATTATGACCTATATATACCAATTTTCAGACAAATCCGTGAAAAAGTGTGGAAAAATCATCAAATACCGAATATCGGGATGTACCATTATATGGGGACAATACGAAAACATGGACTTAGACATACAATGTTTCGCCACACGAGCTAGAACCCATTACAATCTAAAAATACCTATTTCAGCACAAATTAGTTAAAATATGTTGCAAAAATCATCAAAATACCGAATATCCGGAGGTACCCTGATATGTGGGCAATACCAAAGCGTGGACCTATACATACTATGTTTCGCCCCACGAGCTAGAATCCATTACTAAAATATCAATTTCTAGACAAGTCCGTGAAAAAATGTGGCAAAAATCATCAAAATACCGAAGATCGAGAGATCAAATACCGAATATGATGACTATTCCAAAGCGTCATTATCAATACCAACCATCCTAGACACAATACAAATTGTTCTGCTAAATTTTAAAGCTCTACGTCAAATAATGTGGGCTTTATCGTGATTTCAACAGAGGGACAGATAGACGGACATTGTTTAATCGACTTAGAATTTTATGCTGATTATTAATATATAAACTTTTTGGGTTCTACAATGTATATTTAAGAATGTTAAAAACGGAATGGCAAAGTTAATACACTCCTTTTCAGCTGGAGGTATGTATACAATGTTTCGGCACCGGAGGTAGAACTCATTATTACGTACAAATACAAAATCTTAGAAAAATCCGTTAAAAATATAGCAAAAATCACCAAAATACCGAATATCAGGAGGTACCGTTATATGCGGGATATACCGTTATATGGGGGATATACGAAGACGTGGACCTACATGACCCATTTTTTATAACAAAAGTCCTGCAGACAAAATACAGATGTTAGTAAAATTTTATCAACCTACTTCATTTCGTTCGGAAGCTGGAGTGATTTCCACAGACGGACATTGCTAAATCGACATAGAATTTTATGCTGAACTAGAATATGTATACTTTGTGGGGTCTAAATTGTATATTTCGAGGTGTTACAAACGGAATGACAAACTTAATATACCCTCCATACTATGGTGGAGACATGGCCAATTTCAAACGAATTTAGAAGGCTAATTTCGCACACTTGAGTATTTGGTCAGTAGCAATTTAAGTTTGAAAATGGGCCATGTTGGTCCACGTATTCGTATCGCCGCCATATAACTGCACTTCCCAATATTCGGTATTTTAACGATTTACATCACATATTCTAACAGAATTGTTAAGAATTCGGCACTGTGAGTAATGAGTTCTTTTCTTTCTTATAGCCCCAAAATAACAGTACCTCTCCATACCGGGTATTTCCGCGATTTAAGCTAAATTTCTCAAGGACATTGTTTAAACCTTAATCATCATCATTCCCTATGTAGATTCACATTTTGCTACATTACCATTTTTCAATACTCCATTCAACTGTTCCTCCAGTTTTCCTGTATTTTGATTATTTGTTTCACACACACTCTCCACCCGAAATATTTAAAATTGGAATTTTAGATTCCTAATGCAGATGCAGATCCACAACGGTACCTTTCTATATTCCGCCTTTGAATTAATTTACCGACATTATCCACCGTAATGGTGCACCCGACATTCAGTATTTCAAGGAATTTAGCCACATTCAATGACAAAGTCTGAAAATCCACTCTAGGATTTCCCTCTGAGTACTATACCTCCCGGAAGAGAATTTTCTAGTATTTAGGTCTACGTTTTAGTATAGCACACCGAGATATTCATTACTTCCAGGATTTTCGCGACATTATTCACCGGAACTGCGTAATGTGTACTACAACTAGTGGCGGAAAATTGTGTAAGTAGCACACGTCTTAGTATAGCCCCTATACAATTGTACCTAACTTTATTCGGTATTTTAATGATAATAGCGACATTATTCACTGGAATTCAATTTTTTATCGTATTTGAAATTCGGAGTCGCTACTACAGACTTTGATATTTTTTTTTAATTTTTCAAGTTCCTTCCAAATGGGGTATAAGAAGTTCGGACCGGCCGAACTTAGCAGCTTCTATACCTATTCCTTGATACTGTTTTTAAACAAGAACGAACAGTAGAGTTGATTATATTTTTTTATTAATTACATATTAAGTTTTCCCGATATTTCGCAATTATCAAAGTGCATCTTCAATAGATTACCTCTGAAGAAGCAGTTTGATAATTGCAAAATAATAATATAACACTTTTATAATAATAATAACAATTTATTGTAAACCATAAAAAAAATCCACAATCACCAAATTTAAAAAAGTGTTGAATCCAGCAACATATTTCGAGATTTTGTGCCAATATTTCTATACAGCAGACCTTAGACATGCGATTAACTAAAAATAATGTTTTTTTTTTTCCAGCCCCAATTCGGAAACGCATATCTAAATGGAGAAGTTATGCTAAGTTTGAGGTAATACATCTGCGATTGGAAAGTCTCCTTGTAGACCAGAGTTTTGAAGAACCAATACTATGTATCGTGGGAATACACTTTTACAGAATCCCAGAGTTTATTTTCAGATGGAGCGTACGAATGGTTCTGACTACAAATTAAAACTGATGTAGTGCGAGATTGTTCTTTGTTGAAATATTATGTTTTGATTAAGCAAACCAATATCTGAGAGCGACATTATCTAGATTGTGAAGAGACAAATATTTAGAATGATCTCTCCTATGGACATACGATCAATGGAAGAACTCAGAATGGGGTGGACAAGAGCCAAACAAATGCACCAAGATGTGCCATAGGGCTTCCACACAAGGGTACACAAGTTAAATGGCAAAATTCATGAAGGTATGTACTATGAAAATGAATACTTCAAACCCCATCTAGCCTACGGTTAAATAAAGGTTTATTAAAGAGATCAAAAGTGCATAGAATAATAAATTCAGAATTGTGAGGAAACCAGGGAGAACGCGCGGAACCGAACGTCGTAACAGTGAAGGACGCTTATACCCTACAAAATATTGAGGAAATTCTGAGCCAGATATATCAAACTGTTTTCAGCTGTGTTGACTTAGAACATGCTTATTGGCAAACAAAACTGGGGAAAATTCAAGACTAGACACCGCTGTCACTGCCAGGACGTTGGATCTATTAATTCATAATTTCTATAAAATTTTACTTCCAAAAACTTAATAACTGCCAAAAAATATATTGTAACAGAAAAGGAATGTATGACGGTCGTTATTGCTAAAAATATTGGGAATCTATGTGGAGTCAAGGATATTAAAATCGATATAGGGATATAATTTTAATATTGACCATCGAAGAGGAAGTGACAACATGGAAGTTGCTGAATTTGTAGACGAACTTTTCGATTTTGATGGAAAAGGCACAGAATGAAATGAATAAATTCTTGCCAAAAATGGTATCAGAAGAGGGAATAGAAATATGCAACTATAGTAGAATATGAGTTCGTCACGGAAAGTGCATTCGACAAATTATGTATGAACTTTTTAGAAAATATCCTCCGTCAAAATACAGCTATATTTTTATAGTTGTCGACCAAGTTCCCAAACTCAACTGTAGTCCAATTTCTGGCACAATAAATATTCATAGTGTTTTGTTCTGAACCAAAACCTGGGAGAATCCCAACAACAAATCAAGCAAATGAAAACAACATCGGCAGAGCACAACTGAAACCAACCACAGCGACACCAGTCAACTTTAAAATTAAAAAAAAACGCTTTTACACTCAAAAGATTCTTCACAAATTGATTGTCCTATTAAAAAATCGTTTAGTTTAAGTAACGCGGACGTCTATTCCGTTCAACCAATCAACCAAAGAATGGTAAATCTAATGCCAAAACCTATATTCGCTAAATCTATTTAAACGAGTGTGCTTTCTCAGCAACTAGAGAAAAATATCCCAAGCTTCGTCTAGGTTTGCCAGATCAACCAGAGGTGTGATAGTTTAGCAGTAGAATCCTGGGATTTCCAAATTAGGGCACGACATGAAAGTGAACATCCAAAAAAAAAAAAAAAAAATAGTTAGTCTTTTGTCGAGAGCAGTGCAAACTCTGCACACTGTTTTCAATCTCAATTCAATTTTAAGTTATAAAAAATTCAACAAACAACTAACTTATTTATCAATAATATAGTAAATAAAATGCAAATAAAAAAATCATATTCATTTCATCAAGGAAAATAAAGGAAAGAAAATTCAATGGGATCGAAGCTGTAACAAAATATCCAAATTAAGTTGTGTCATGGTTAAATATACATAATGCCTTACATCAATGTATGGGGTATATGTCCCGGATATAACGTATCCAAAAATAGTAAGCTGCGCAAGCGATTTTCCAAGCACATCTCCGCTAACCCCATTTCGAACGGTTTTTGAATACAATCTCAACCCAACGTCAGATGGACCGGTGCCGATGTGTGGAAATGCTCGTCAGTTAACTGCAACACAGGAAACACGTCTACAATTCACACACTCACTGACTTCTTCGGAGTAACCACGGCGTAATTATGGCGAACTTCCGCATACGTTTTCACTGTCGACGTCATCCCGTGATTACTTCTAAGCTGCAGCAGGCATCTGGTTTTATTTCCAGCTACTATTCAGCTCTCGCTACTAAGGTGAATTAAGTCTCCTTCATGCAAATAACGATCTCCGCAAATGTTTGGACGAACGAGGTCCTTTATGCGATACAGTTGTGAACGAACTAGTTCCATTATGCGTGCGCTCTGGTTCCTTAAAGGATTTATATGAACGTGTTCCTTTCTTCGGTTGGGACTTCGACGAACTAGTTCCGTCCCCAGGAAAATTTTTCTTCACAAAATCTCCAGAAGGACGAGGTCCAGGTTAATGAAGTAAGGTATGGTATGTTAATGAAGTACAGCTCTCACAGATCTTTATTCTTTTGGCGTAATCCATGTTCAGGAACTTGTGAAGGAACCGAAGCGGATGATCCTTGAGACACACTCGGAAAACAATACGTCTCTTGCTCACACGATTTTCGGCATTGTATTTCTTAGGTTTAACAATCATTCTGTAATGAAAGAAATAACTCTAGTTAGAGGGTAACACGACCAGTTTGACTACTGGCCCAATTATTAACCCCGTTCAGTCTTTATTTCTGCAACCCGCACTAGCTGATCGACGCTTGGTAGCACTTTAGTTATGCGACCTTATCTCCATTCATTAAGAACAATATTATCTTCTTTGGTAACAACCATATGGTTGATTTTAAAAATTTAAACGGGATTTTTCCAGATCCTTCAAATATTCATTCTTCCAACGTACACACAAGCGTTGATTCAAAGCTTTAGCCCTTTGCCATCGGTTTTTTATCGACTCCGGTGCTTCCAAATTTCGGTATCCAAAATTTGGCTCGAAGAACACGAAGCATTAATTGGTTACTACCATAAAATTTTAATTGATGAATAAAATTCACTAGAAGTCCTGACATTGTACAATTATATGGCAGAATGAGTGGATGTCTTTCATTAAAACGACATCTCACTTGCATTAGCCAGTCGTCCACCAACACGCATTCGAATTAACAAACTGATTTAAGCTAAGTAAACAATTTTTTTGTTGAAAGCAATCTTCCATTCGATAAACAATAATATTCATCTGCGAAGTAACCCTTTTGAGCTACTACAGTTAAACGTTCCTTCGTAATTTGAACTCTTTGGAACTTACCATTGTCAGGAACCGAAAAACATAATCATAATACGAAACGACTTTGCATAAGAAGAAAAGTGATCCTGGACATCATCATGCTCTTTTATGTAGGTATGAATATTTCACCTTTCTTCCCTGTCCCTTTCCCATTGACTACTAAAAGCTGTAAGCCAGAAGGGTCCATACCACCAGAGCGATTCATCTTTAAAATGTTGTAGAGTACCCTGGCTGATCAGGTCCGCATGATTAAATTTTGATCTGACATGTCTCCAGCTGCTTTTCCTAACCGTATCAACTATTTTTGACTCCCTATTAGCAAGAAAGGTGTTCCATAAGTTTTGTGGCTTTTGTACCGACCAACAATAAAATGTAGTGCCCTTCTCATTAAGACACAAATCGATCCGTACAGATCACTGCACATAGCTCTAATCGAGGCAATGAAACAATTTCTAAAGGAGCAACTCTTGATTTCGCCAACAACAAATGAGTTACACAATCTCCATAGGCTTTTTCAGAAGCATCCGAAAACCTATGAATTTCAACTTGGCCTCTTGGTTAGAGTATAAAAAATCCTAGATGGGTTAGTTCATCTAGGATTTTTTATACTCTTCAATGAAAGATAATCAACAACGAATTGCTTCCACTCAAACAAATTGGCTCTTATGGATAAAACCTCTCTTTTAGTTCAACTTCATTTCAATGGGTTTCACCGAAAAATAAAAAAAATCACTCTTGGCATTCCATCTTTAGGCATCGTATTACATTCATTTTCAGTCTTAGAAAATGTTCAGAAATAAGATGATCAGGAGGTAACCCTTGCAAAAGTTCTAATGGCCAAAATGGTGCACAATTGACAACAAACGTCATTGTCATTAATTTAAAGTTCTTCAATTCAGATATTTTTTTCAACTACGAAAAACCAATCTCTGAAACATGGAATAATCCCCAATTAACCAAATCTGGATATACTCTTCTCAATATCGCCGTTGAAGACATACCAATAAATAGCCAAAGAATTATCAACAACATCAAGTCATTCAAAGTGTAGCTAGGCAGCTTTTCTGACAATCTTAGACAGATTAAGTCGTCGCTGCAGTTTTTCAGAAATGAATGCTGCCTGATCTCGAATCGATTAAAGCTCTAGCAGCAAAAATTACACCATTTACCTCAATTTGAACAATTGATGTTGCCAGTAGAACCTGTTTTCGAGTAGCTACAACTGAAATCTGGCTGTCAAAAAATCATCTAGACCGAACACGTAGAAACTTCTGTATTTTTATTAACTGTCTGCTCCCAAAGCGATAATCTATTTATGGGCAATAGTGGAGCATAGAAACAGAAAACTTGGATACCAACTATCAATCCCGAAAAGATAACAAAAATTCAGTTATTCACTGGAGAAAAATAGTTTAATGTTTTTTTATTGTTTTTATAAGTCTCCTACTAACTTTAATTGTATCTGCCATTAGCAAAAGCAATGGGCAATAACAGACAACCCATACAAGTTTTAGTCACACAAATTTAATATTTTACTGGAGCAAAAAAAAAGTGAAAACACGAAAAAAAATTGCTTCTTCTTAAATTAGTGGCAAAATAAGAAAGAATTTTTAATCACAGAATTCAGTCCGTCCAACTTTTTTTGATTCCGTTTATTCTATCATAAATTAACAACAGCACTCGCGACAACTGACACCAAATTATTTTGATTTGTTATAATTTGGAAATTATAAATTAGAATTATAATTTTTTGAATATGTTTAGTTTTAAATTATATTTTAATCAATAAAACTTATTTTAAAACTAAATAAAATAAAAACAAAAAACTAACCAACAAGAAGAAGACAACGAGTAATACACTGTTAGTTCTTAGAGTTCTCTAGGTATCAGCTGTGACGGTGTTACCAGATCAACACCTTTTCGACCACAAACTTGGGTAAATAAAATGGTTTGGGTATTTTCGTTAAATAACTTTTATTTGCAAAGAATATTAATTTTATCAAAAAATTAGATAACTAATTTCCAAAAACATTAGCTGCCTTTCACCAATATCCAACAGAAGAAAAAAGTATGTTCCTCGTAGTCAATATCCGGCTCGAAGGACGATGTTTTGCCGAAATAAAACCTGGGCGAATTTTAACAACAAATCAAGCAAATTAAGACAACAACGATAGAACATAACTGGAACCAACCACAGAGACACCAGGCAATTTTCTAAGCAAAAAAAAAAAAAAAAAAAAAAAAAAAACACTTTTATTTTAGGCATCGGAAAGAGAACAATTCTTATTTCAATTAAAGAAAAGAGCGAATCAAAAGATTCTTTACACATCGATTGTCCTATTAACAAAATCGATTAGTTTAAGTAACGTTGACGTCTATTCCGTTCAACGAATCAAACAATGACAAATAACATAATATTCGCTAAATCTATTTAGCGTGTGCGTCAGCTACATGAGAAAATATCCCAAGCTAGCCAGATCAACCAGATCTGTGATAACAGTAGAATCCTAGGATTTCCAAATTAGGGGACGACGCGAATGTGGACACATAAAACAATTTATACAAGTTCCAGAAACAATTTATGCATATCATTAGTAAATTAAGTTGTGATCACGCTACCTTTGGGACGAACTGAGATAGAAAGCCACAATTGTACACAACGTGTACTTTTTCATAGCGCAGGTTAAGTTCGCAAACGGGCCATGTTTTCGTATAAGCAAAATACAACAGTACTTACCGATATTCGATATTTTAATACTTTAGATATAATATTTTAACACATTTGTTTAAAATCCGGTACTTAGGGTTTGAAATGGGGAGGTAAAACCCGTTACAAACTGGCTGAATTTTTTCTACATTGATCTACGATTTCGTATGTAGGGGCTATATAACATTACATCCTGATATTCGAAATTTTGACGATTTAGATCACATTTCACAGAAATGTTTAAAATCCGCTACTTAGAACTTTTACAGATTTTACTTCCTGTGGCAGAATAATGATTATATATATATATCGGTGCCTCGTCCAAATTTGATACATAGGGTTTGTAATGGGTAATAGAAGGTAACTATGGCAGCTCATTGCCTGTATAGGTTTACATTTTGCTGTAGCCCCCTTGTTTCAGCACTTGTCTATATTTGGTATTCCAATGATTTAATCTACAGTTTTCAGGGAAATCGCTTTAAATTCGATATGTAGAGTTTGTAATGGGCTCTGTTGTTGATGATTTTTGCCATATTTTTTAAAAGATATTTTTATAACCTTCACCATTCTGTGTCATTTTCTCATGTTAGACCGAACAAAGTATATATCATTAATCAGTGTAAAGTTCTGAGTCGACTTAGCGATGTCCATCCTATATTTGTTCGACTGCCTGCCTTTTGTAACCATGCTATCTTGGAATGAACCTTGTTAGACGACTAAAATTTTGCACACGGGTTAATTTGCCAGTAGGAAGCTTATGATCGAAAAAGGACATGTTGATCCACGGTTTCGCATAGTTCCTATCTAAAGATACCTTCTTATATTCGGAATTTTCAGTTGATGTGTCAACGACATTATTCATTATTTCAAAGTTCGTATTTGAAGTTAGTATTTTTCACCCGATTTATTTCGAATTTGAAGCTCGAAATCGGTACTACAGTAAATGACAGAAATTTGTTTGCAAGGTTTAATTTTTATCTTTAATTATACGTATTGTATATTTTTCATTTTGTTTGCTACATCTTTCGAGCTTCTCGAAATATACATTTTAGACCCTACAAAGTATATATTTAGCCTAAAATTATATGTCAATGTCTTTGCGTACGTCTCCGAACGAAGTATAGATATTCCTTATTTTGGGTCACACTTTTACTAGAATTGTTTAAATTTGGTATTTGGAATTCGTAATGGTTATTAACTCCTATGGCAGAAAGTGTCCATACAACGTTATATCATAATTATATACATATAACTTTGTGTTTGGAGTTCGTAATAAGAGCCACCTTCGCTGGCAAATAATTAGTCGTAAGATCCTGTATGAAATGGCAAATGTTGCAAACCTGTCAGTTTCATTTTGAAAATCATTGCTCTTAGCAATAGAGAATAATATGAAGTTAAGCCAATGGGGAAATACACCAGGCAACGAAAATTAAATCTTTAGCGCTGGAAATGAAACATTTTGCAGCGGAAATTAAAACTTTTACATCAGAAATTAAAACTTTTGAAATTAAAATTAAACCTTTTGCAACCGAAAATAAGTTTTTTTTTGCAACTCAAAAAAAAAATATATATATATAGATTTATAAGAAGGAACATAACAAAACATTTTTATTGATTATTAATGTCTATATTTACTAATATTATTTCTTAACTTTTCAATTATTGTAATAACAAATAGTTCCTTTTTGATTCCGTGCAAAATTTCATCTTAACTATTCTTAATGCTTAATGCATAAATAAAAGAAATTGAAATAAATTTTTGGCCTTATTACTATAAATTGAATGGGAAGGGCTAAAATGCATTATAAAGTTTCATAGTTATGGTAAACTATTTATCTTACATAATGAAGGATTTCCGCTTCGCAGGTTGTTTTTTAACACTAGATCCATTATGTAGATAGACGAGTTTTGTTGTGTATTGAATGGTATTGAATGTTTCGCTCTACTACGTACACAATGTCAATAAGATCGAAAAGACATCATTTAATTTTTGGAACTGTTATTATATTTACAGGTCGAAGAGTTTAGTACGTTATCTAAAAACAAATCCCTTTACTAGTGCATCATCAGGCCAAAACGAGCTGCTAGCTATAGTATTTAATATTTTGGTAGGCACAATTGTTTTAATAGAAAAAAAGTGACGTCATTGACACGAATTAATTGACCTTTTGGCTGGAGATACCAGAACGAGTGGATCGATGTTTCTCATCTCCGAATACGATCTAAGCTTGATAATAGTACTACGATGCAACAAGTTGGACCAAGTCGGATACTCCCTTCGAGTGTTATCGAGCGCACCAGACAGACAGACGAACTGAGACACGGACACCCCTAGATCGACTCGAAATGTCCTGAAATGGATTTGGTTCAAAGAGATCTAGGATCCAAAGCCGTTGTTTCGAGGAAGCACGTTCTTAATACCCTCCAGCATTTCGAAACAATTTGTAAACTTTCAAAAAATTTCCATTGAAAAATACTGCTAACATGAAAAAAGTACCGCGTTAATATTATTTTGGGGCCTATATGAAGACGTGGACCGGATATGCGATTTTTTCAAAGGCCATTACGATTTTCAGATGAACACACAGACTCAGTATTTGATCGCCATCGAAACATAACATCGCTCTTTTGATTCATGTGCGTCAGTGTTTAAGGTTCAACTGTGGTCCCGATTTAAACTTCTATATGGTTTTAGCCAAAAAAAAAAAAAAAAAAAACAGTTTGTCGACGATAACAGTGTGTACATATGCTGAAATTGAGAGAGTGTATATCACAACAACGATATAGTAGAGCTTTTTGACATCTTCATAAATGCTGATCTAAAAATAGTAGACATTTAGAACTAAAAGTATTAAACGGAAATATAAAATTGATGTTCTTTGAAGAAATCATTTTTATTTTTCATTAATATCATATATAATTTATTTTTTATATAAATTAAAGTAGTATAAATATTCATTATTTCTGACGCTCAAAAAAAAAAACGAGATTTAAAAAAAAGGGTGTCAGTGGATTATTATCTTTTACTAATTTTTATTATTTTTAATAAGGATTCATTTCTTATTGTAATAAAGAGATAGCATTGGTTTCTTTCCTTAATTATGCGTATGCCCCCTTTGGTGATAATTGTTTCATTGTTGTTGCTATTTTTTGATTTTGATTTTTATGGCACACTATTCACCACCTACATATATTGGTCTTTGCATTTATGACGATGTCATATCATAGATAGAGAAAAATGTCGCATTTGCAGCTCATTAATTTAAATACCAAACTTGAAATTATTCGGGTGAATAATGTCGTAAAGTCATCCAAATCCCGTTAGTAGGGACGTACTGTTATATAGGGCTATACAAAAACTTGCATATGCAATTTTCTGTCATAGACTGTAGTAACCTTAAGAACTTCAAATACGAAATTTGGAAAACTTTCTGTGAATAATGTCGCTAAAAGCAAAAATACTGAGTTATATGGGTGATATATGAAGACAGCGATCTGCATAAGCAATTTGTATCATAGTCTGTAGTACATATTAGGAACTTCAAATACGAAATTTAGAACAACTTCGGTGAATAATGTTGCTAAAATCATCAAGATACCGAATATAGGGTGGTACCCTCTATACGAAGACTTGGATCTGCATCATTTTTTTGTTTTGTCATAGGCTGCAATGGCAACTTCGCAAAATTGATATCATTTTAGAGAACATTGTCGATAAAATCATCAAAATACATAATACAGGTTTGCAGGTAATACAGGTATGTGGGACGTGGACCTGCATAGGTAATTCCCGTTCGAAAGCTTTATCACCATTTACGAACATACAATACGAAATTTAAAACTATTCCGGTGGATAGTGTTACTGAAATTATTAAAAACCGATTATAGGGAGGTACCGTTATATGGTGGGGGGATGTATACGAAGACGTGCACCTGTTTAATACATTTTCTATTATAAGATGTAGTACCAATTATCAACTTCAAATTCCAAAATTCATTCATTTTTCACCAGTGTGACTCATTTTGTCGAAATACCGAATATCTGGAGGCGCCTTTAAGAAAACATTTGCGTCTTTGAAATGTACCGCTGTACTAATGCTGTAAGTTCTTTCCTTACTGTTCGAATGCAAATTTAAAGAGTGCCTTTAAGAAAACGTTTGCAACTTTGAAGTGTGCCGCTGTACTAATGCAGTGCCTAGTGATGTTTATTACGGTACATTTCTATATTTGGTATTTTTTCGATTTAAGCCACACGTTCTATCGGACTTGTTTTAAATTCGGTATTTGTAGTTCATACTGGGTTATATTTCGTGACGCCCGTCGGATAAAACATCGATAGTTTACAAATATCACCGAATTGAACAGAAATAAGATTTTTTTATTTGAGGAATATAAGACATTATGGTGCAGTAGTAAGGACACCAGCTTTGCTCTCTGAACACCTGGGTTCGATTCCAAAGCCAGACATAAAATTTTAAAAACGAAACAAAATTATGTGTGAATATTTCACCTAATTAGTATAAGTTCCAAGTACGCGTACATTAGAAAAGCACCAATAACAATAAAAATGCTTATGACTTGAGTAAGAAACAAGGAAATAAACATTGGCTGGTCCGAACTGTTAATACACTTCACCTTAGGGTGATGGAAACGTTTTTACCTGCACCTGCATTCAAGCGTGTTTCACTCTAAACTTCATATAACAGTAAGACCGTTTGGATAAAGCAGTTAAACTTATCAAACCATTAAGTGAGTCAGGCCGTTATATGGTGCCATGCCAAACCGGGAACCTATTTAATACACTCCACCTTAGGGTAAAGGAAACGTTTCTGTATAAAAGTACCTGCATTCAAGCGTGTTTCACTTTAAACTTCATATACCAGTAAGACCGTTTGGATAATGCAGTTAAACTTATCAAACCATTAAATGAGTCAGTCCGTTGTATGGTGCCATACCAAAACGGGAAACTCTATAAACAATTTCTTACTTCTAGGATTGTCATCTATCAAATCTTGTAAAATACCAGATTTGAAACAATTATGTGTGTCAATGTGACTAGGATTATCAAAAAACCGATTACCGGTGGGTATGTTTATATGTGAGATATAGGAAAACGCGGAACTAAATATTCAATGTTCTGCCACGGGCTAGAACCCATTTAGAACTACACACAACAAGTTTTAGAAAAATCCGATAAATTGTTTGCAAAAATTTAATTTTAGTGAATGAAAGCAAAAAATGTCGCAAATAGCATCAATTTTTAGAATAATATTAAATTTGTGCGAATTGGTCACCTTTGGCACGAAATATAACCTTTAAATGTCCAATCAAACCAACACAAGCTGCCCGAATGTTGCTCTGCGGTATTTTGGCCACTTCCTGGCGAAGCGCTTGCTTGAGGTGATCGACACTGGTATTTTTTAGTGCCTTGCTTTCCAAAATACCCCAGACACAATAGTCCAACGGACAGGTATCCGGAGATTTTGGTGGCCATTGTGCGCTGAAAATGAAAATGAAGGGAACCTCATTTTGTAATCATTCTTGGTTGGCGCGTGCTGAGTCCTGTTTGAATGTCGGAGGTCTGCGACCACAATGTTTGCGTGCCCAAGACTTTTATACACCCTCCACAATATTTTCGCGATAATATTCGGCATTTATTCTGATGCCACGGTCAATTAATACGAGCGGAGTGTGACCATCGGCTGTTATGGCGGTCCACACCATCACCATGGCCGGCGCTTCAGCTGACCTCTTTGGCAAGCAAACACGAACATTCTGTTTGTTTACTATCTGCTGGACAACTAATGTTTACTCATTTAAGAAAACCAAATTTGGCAGTTCACCACTTTCGGCCAAACGAAGCAACTCTTTACTACTACTTTCTTTCTGTTGCGGTGTAAGTTCTTAAAGTTTTTGGAATTACAATGACTTTACCCCGAGCTCATTTTTCAATATTTGCCGAATGGAATATTGAGATATTTTCAGCTTACGAGCCATTTTTCGGCCACTGCGACGCGGGTTTCAATCAAGTCGCTTATTAACTTTTCGAACCATTTCTGCTAGTGTTGCTCTTTTCTTCCGTCCTCTTCCTTAACGTCGGGCTACTCTACAAGTATCACGGTAACGAGCGACAGTACGAGACACAAAATATTTATTCACATTTAAATGCTGGAGTGCTCTAACTATGACCACTTGTAGTTATCCAGCCAAACATAAAGAAATCACATATGAATTTCATCACAAATAACATTTTTTTTTTGGAAAATACTCACCAAAATTCTTTTGTACTCTTGTAAACAATATAATGAGCTGTCACTGGAATATTTTTTAAGCTGTCAGACGAATGGCTTGGATGCGACAGCAGTCTGAAGTTGGTTGCAGTTTTTTCATCTCTCCCTGTATATATACTTTATGGGTTCTACGAAGAATATTTAGGGACATTACAAACGAAATGACAAAGTTAATGTTCCTTCATTTCAATAATAAATGAAATATTTTTCTTACTTCCAATAACTTCGTGGAAGTGACTTTCACTATTATTAGAAGTAACGCTGTATACGCTTTTCTTCCCGAAGGAAGCTACTTCCGCGTTGGAAAAGCAATATCAACCGCGAAGATTTCTATCGCTTAGGTATGTCTCCAAAATGATTTCTGGGATATTTATAATTTTAAGCTTTAGCTACCATATCTTTGGTGCCCGATATCAGATGTAGCATATAAATACTTCTGCACAATTTTATAGAAATCGGTTCATTAATTGTATGCAGATCACATACATATTTTAATAGGATTTTACGTTTATTGTGCCTGAGAAACTGTTATAACAGCTCAAATAAGACGGTTTTTTTTGGAGTATCGGTTCCGTGACAAATGACTCTATCAAATTTAATAGAAATCGATACTGAGGAGGATAACATCCAATATATTATCTCATTATAAACTACACATTCCGATTTTTGGATAAACCCGTGAAAAATGTGACAAAAACCATCAATATACTGAATATCGGGAGGCACCGTTATATGGGGACTATACCAAAACGTGGACCGATGTCATTTTCAATAGCAATCGACCGAGACACAGAACAAAATGTCCCGCTAAATTTTGATGCTCCACCTCAAATAATGTGGGTTGTATCGTGATTTAAACAGACAGACGGATACCATTAAATCGACTTAGAATTTTATGCTGATTATGAAATATATACTTTATGGGGTCTACGACGAATATTTAGGGATGTTACAAACGGAATGACAAAGTTAATGTTCCTTCATTTCAATAATAAATGAAATATTTTTCTTACTTCCAATAACTTTCGTGGAAGTGACTTTCACTATTATTAGAAGTAACGCTGTATACGCTTTTCTTCCCGAAGGAAGCTACTTCCGCGTTGGAAAAGCAATATCAACCGCGAAGATTTCTATCGCTTAGGTATGTCTCCAAAATGATTTCTGGGATATTTATAATTTTAAGCTTTAGCTACCATATCTTTGGTGCCCGATATCAGATGTAGCATATAAATACTTCTGCACAATTTTATAGAAATCGGTTCATTAATTGTATGCAGATCACATACATATTTTAATAGGATTTTACGTTTATTGTGCCTGAGAAACTGTTATAACAGCTCAAATAAGACGGTTTTTTTTGGAGTATCGGTTCCGTGACAAATGACTCTATCAAATTAGTAGAAATCGATACTGAGGAGGATAACATCCAATATATTATCTCTTTATAAACTACACATTCCGATTTTTGGATAAACCCGTGAAAAATGTGACAAAAACCATCAATATACTGAATATCGGGAGGCACCGTTATATGGGGACTATACCAAAACGTGGACCGATGTCATTTTCAATAGCAATCGACCGAGACACAGAACAAAATGTCCCGCTAAATTTTGATGCTCCACCTCAAATAATGTGGGTTGTATCGTGATTTAAACAGACAGACGGATACCATTAAATCGACTTAGAATTTTATGCTGATTATGAAAATATATACTTTATGGGGTCTACGAAGAATATTTAGGGATGTTACAAACGGAATGACAAAGATACTATACCTCCTTTCCAAGGTGAAGTGTATAAAAAAACAAAATGTGGCAAAAGTCATAAAAATGCCGAATATTGGGAGGTACAGTTATATAGGGACTATTCCAAAACGTGGACCGATCCCATTTTCAATACCAATCATCCGAGACACAATACAAATTAGTCTGCTAAATTTTGATGATAATATGGGCTGTAACGTGATTTCAGAAGACGGATACCGTTAAATCAATTAGAATTTTATGCTGATTATGAATATATATACTTTATGGGGTCTACGAAGAATATTTAGGGATGTTACAAACGGAATGACAAAGATACTATACCTCCTTTCCAAGGTGAAGTGTATAAAA
This sequence comes from Musca domestica, assembly GCF_030504385.1. Taxonomy (NCBI): domain Eukaryota; kingdom Metazoa; phylum Arthropoda; class Insecta; order Diptera; family Muscidae; genus Musca; species Musca domestica. Next base: position 617,495 of record NW_026712208.1, read on the forward strand.
AAAACCGTTGTACCGTACAGTCATTAAAAACGCAACCAGTAGGAAATTTATAAATCTCCAGCTCAAACGATTTACTTATGTGTAACAATATGCAAAGGAACTGCCCCACAGAAATAAGCTGTCTAATTGATCGGTTGTCCAAATCCAATAATCCGAAATGTGCAAATATTTTTGAAAATGCTTACAATATTGTATAATTACAGGCAATAGTACTAATATGATGTCATTTTTGTTATAGACTGTAGTACACATTTCGAACTTTATATATGAAAATTGAAACAATTCCAGTCTATAACGTATAATTTTAGTCTATAACGTATAACAATATATATACATAACAAGATTTAATATAGGGAGGCACCGTTATATAAAGGCTATACGAAGTAGTACTGCATAAGTAATTTTTTGTCATGGGTTGTAGATCCCATTAATATCTCCCAATACGAAATTTGAAACGTCTTTGATTTATAATGTAGCTAAAAATCAACCAAATACCGGATATTTAGAGGTACGGTAATATGAAGGCTATAAGAAAACTTGGACAGACATGGTCCACTTACGAACTTTACCTGATTACTAGTAAAATAAAAATGTGTGCAAAATTTTAGGCTTCTATCTCAATTCGTTCGAGAGATAATCTTTGTCATAGATCATTGCGATATTAATTACTAAATTTGGAACAATGATAAAAATACTGAATGTAGGGAGGTACCGTTTTAAGGCGTATGGGTCATAGTTTGTCACGGATGGCAGTACCCATTGGAAACGTCAGATACGAAATTTGAAATAATTCCATTGAATGATGTCGCTAAAATCATCAAAATACCGAATATATGAAGTAAGCGTTATATGGCGCCCATACCGACTATAGAGAGAATCCACATAGACCTTCTGCGTATTAAGAATATATTTACTTTGTGTTGTTAAAAACCGTGGTCGCTGGTATAACAATACGAACAATTTCTATGTGAAAATGTTTTAGGCATTGTATGTGCATGGTGTCTTTTATTTTTGCTATAAATAAGGAAATTTGAAAATCCTGAGAATTCGACCATTGCCCTTTACACAGAGGATGTTTTGAAAACAAAACACAATATTTATACGAATTTTTCGGATCAATAAAATTGCTGTTTGAAAAGCTTCAGAAACAACTAGCGAAACGGTCAGTGATGTGCAAACAAGGATTGTATCATTGCAGTTCTTCGAAATAAACCTTAACGGGTAGACACTAGAATATAATTGAATATTTTCAGTTCGTTTCTAAAGAATTTATGACATAAATTTGTGTGATTTTTTACATTATTTTAATTCAAGATATTGTTAACTAAAATATAATGCCGAAAAAGTTCTAATGTTTTGATTAGATAAAAACAAGACTTCGGCCGGGCCGAAGTTCTAATACCCTCCACCATTGGGTAAAGAAAAATTTTTATGCAAACGTTTCTGAATTCAAACGTGTTCCACTTTAAACTACAAACTTCAGTAAGATTAGTAGGTAAATGTGACTATTATGACTTGGACCAATATGGACAATGTTTTGACGCAGATTGCAGAACCCGTTATGATGGACAAATACCAATGTTCACAGAAATATGTTAGAAAATGTGGCTTAAATTGTCAAAATGCTGGATATCCGATGGAACCTTTATTTGTGAGCTATAGAAAACGTAGAACTAGATAAGTCAAATAAACCAACGACAAATGTAGAACTAAAGAAAATTCTGATTGAATCATATCCAAACCCTAGAACTTTACAAACAAGTCTTAACAGAATAGAAACGACAAATCAAGGGAAAACGACAATAATTGAAATTAGAAAACAAATATCAGAGCTTGCAGATCAGTTAAAGGTTTGAAATAAATAGCTAAAGAAAGCCGTCACAAGAAACGAAAGATGCTATTTATACGGTTAGCGACAATATGACATTAAATGTATTCGTAAAAGGAGTCAATCCACAATATCAAACTATACTGCTATCCAATCCACCAACCAATATAAACGAGCCAGTTCAAAGATGCCTGAGTGCAGAAAAGAATTTTGGAAACGAAAACAAAACGTATATGCTATAAAGAAGAGAAATTACAATGATAGCTACCGAAGCAGTGAAGATAAAGATAACAGATACAACGATGAACATAAAAACTATAATAATTACAAAAATAAGTCAAGGGAACGATACAATGAACATAGATGTAATTGCTACGAAAATAATAGAAAGCCGTATTAAACACTCCAACTAATATTATAATAGGAATTACAGAAACAATAACAACAATGGTTATAACAGTGAAAATCGATCTTATAACAATGGAAAACAAAATGATAGAAACACGCCACAGTACAATCAATATAACAACAGAATAGACAACAGTTTCAAAGCATTTGCTTATGAGGAGCATGGAAACTGCCACGGCCAAATGTAAAGATATTTAATATCACTATTAATTCTGGTGCACTTATTATATTGAAGTGCAAAACAGTTAATAAACATCTGTCGTTCTTAATAGATACAGGCGCAGTTGTATCAATATGCAAAGACATAAGACTGAATTACATAAATACTAACGAAATTACAAAATTGAGTAAAAATAACAGAAAATTCAGTTCATTGTTTGTGAACTTCACGCCTAGATGTATGTGTTGACACTGAAGACATATCACACAAGTTCTATATCGTAGAAGAAACTTTCCCAATACCAACTGATGGCACAATAGGACGTGATATATTAACAAAATTTTTATGCAAAGTTGACTTTGAAAGGTACAACATTAACTTCTTAATAAGCAACAGCGAGATTACGCTTTGCTTACATACAAACGATAAACTTTCGGAGGAGATTAAGATACCGGCACGTACATAACTAATAATTCCGGTTCACATAAACATCGATGAAGACAGCATAATATTGAACAAAGAGGTCTCAAGTGGTGTCTTCATAGCAAATTGCATAATACCAGGTAACGGTATAAAACATGTTAAATTATTAAATACAACAAACAACTCGGTAGTACTCGAAGAATTTAATTTCGAGCTACATAACTTAAATGATTATCACATCTATAAAGTTGCTTACAATTATTCACAAGTACACAATCGAGTTTCAACGCTGCTAACAAACTTGGACATTGGTACACACTTACTTACCTGGAGATAAACTAACAGTGAACAGCTTTTACTCACAGCATATAATAGTTAATGATAATACACCGGTATATGTACATTAAAAACTAGATTACTGGAAGCACAAATGAATGAAGTGAACAATCAAGTGATAGAGTTGTATAAAGATAACATAATTGAGCGAAATATTTCCCCACGCTAGATTTGACAAGGTCGTTTCATCAAATAAATCTTGTCAATGAATATCGCCCACTTACAGCGTTTTCCACAGGACGCATGTTAACAATAACGTAAAGCTGCTTGGTTGCTGCTGCCTTCCTATATGTTGACGATATAATAGTATTCGGATGTAGCGTGAAACACCACAATGACAACTTGATAAAAGTATTTAATCGCTTAAGGGGATATTTTTTAAAATTAAATGCAACCAAATGCAGCTTCCTCAGACCAGAAGTGATTTATCTTGGTAAATTAATCACAGACAATTTTAAAAGAAATCGGTTCATTAATTGTATGCAGATCACATACATATTTGTATACGATTTTACGTTGATTGTGCCTGAAAAACTTTTATATCAGCTCAAATAAGAAGGATTTTTTTGGAGCATCGGTTCCGTGACAAATGCTTCCATCAAACTTAGTAGAAATCGATGAGGAGGATAACATCCAATTTATTATCTCATTATGAACTACACATACCGACTTTAAGACAAATCCGTGAAAATTTGAAAAAAAATCATCAATATACCGAATATCGGGAGGAAAAATCGTGGACCTATACAAGCAATGTTTCGCCACAAGAACTAAGACCCATTTTGACTCAAAAACCCAATTTTCAGACAAATCCGTGACAAAATGTGGCAAAAGTCATAAAAATGCCGAATATTGGGAGGTACAGTTATATAGGGACTATTCCAAAACGTGGACCGATCCCATTTTCAATACCAATCATCCGAGACACAATACAAATTAGTCTGCTAAATTTTGATGATAATATGGGCTGTAACGTGATTTCAGAAGACGGATACCGTTAAATCAATTAGAATTTTATGCTGATTATGAATATATCTACTTTATGGGGTCTACGAAGAATATTTAGGGATGTTACAAACGGAATGACAAAGATACTATACCTCCTTTCCAAGGTGAAGTGTATAAAAAAACCGTTGTACCGTACAATCATTAAAAACGCAACTAGTAGGAAATTTACAAATCTCCAGCTTCAAACAATTTACTTATTTGTAACAATATGAAAAGGAAGTGCCCTACAGAAATAAGCTGTCTAATTGAACGGTTGTCCAAATCCAATTATCCGAAATGTGCAAATATTTTTAAAAATGCTTACAATATTATATAGTTACAGGCAATAGTACTAATATGACGACATTTTTGTCATAGACTGTAGTACACATTACGAACTTTATATATGAAAATTGAAACAATTCCAGTCTATAACGTATAATTATAGTCTATAACGTATAACAATATAAGTATATACATAAAAAGATTTAATATTGGAAGGCACCGTTATATAAGGGCTATACGAAGTAGCCTTGCATAAGTAATTTTTTGTCATGTTTCCCATTAATATCTCCCATTACGAAATTTGAAACGTATTTGTAGTAGATAAATGTAGATAAATCCAAATCAACCAAATACCGGATATTTAAAGTTAGGGTTATATGAAGGCTATAAGAAAACATGGACAGACATTGTCCACTTACGAACTTTACCTGATTACTAGTAAAATAAAGATGTGTGCAAAATTTTAGGCTTCTATCTCAATTCGTTCGAGAGATAATCTTTGTCATAGATCATTGCGATATTAATTACTAAATTTGGAACAATGATAAAAATACTGAATGTAGGGAGGTACCGTTTTAAGGCGTATGGGCCATAGTTTGTCACGGATGGCAGTACCCAATCGAAACGTCAAATACGGAATTTGAAATAATTCCATTGAATGATGTCGCTAAAATCATCAAAATACCGAATATATGGAGTAAGCGTTATATGGCGCCCACACCGGCTATAGAAATGTACCGTTATGGGGCTATACGAAGACGTGAAATGTTCTGTCATAAGATGATATTGGGGACTGTACCAAAATTTAGACCTACATTGATAGTTCTAGAAAATTGCTGCAGACCTAGCACACATCTGAGTAAAGTTTATCAAAGTTCTTCATTTCGTTAGGAAGCTAGAGTGATTTCCACAGACTGGCAGGCAGAAAAATGGACGGACATCATTAAATCGACATAGAATTTTTTGCGTATTAAGAATGTATTTACTTTGTGTTGTTAAAAACCGTGGTCGCTGGTATAACAATACGAACAATTTCAATGTGAAAATGTTTTTGACATTGTATGTGCATGGTATCTTTTATTTTTGCTATAAATAAGGAAAATTGAAAATCCCGTTTGGAAAACAAAACACTATATTAATACGAATTTTACTTATCAATTAAATTGGTGTTTAAAAACGCTTCATAAACAATTAGCGGAACGGTCAGTGATGTGCAAACAAGGATTGCATCATTGCAGTCCTTTCTCATAAACTTTAACGGGTAGACACAAGAATATAATTGAATATTTTCATTTCGTTTCTTAAGAATTTATGACATAAAACTGTCTGATTTTTTACATTATTTTAATTCAAGATATTGTTAACTAAAATATAATTCAGAAAAAGTTCTGATTTTTAATTTGGCAGAAAAAAAAGACTTCGGCTGGTCCGAACTTCTAATACTCTCCATCGTTGGATAAAAAAATTTTTTTTTTGCAACAATTTTTGAATTCAAAAGTGTTGCACTTTAAACTACAAAATTTAGTAAGATTGGTAGGTAAATGCGACGATTATGACTTGGACCAATATGGACAATGTTTTGACGCAGATTGCAGAACCCGTTATGATGGACAAATACCAAAGTTCACAGAAATATGTAAGAAAATGTGTCTTAATTTTCAAAATGCCGGATATCCGATGGAACCTTTATTTGTGAGCTATAGAAAACGTGGAACTAGATATTCAATGTCTTGTCACTGGAGCTAGAGCCCATAACGTACTATAAATACCAAATTTTTACTAAAACGACGGGAGGTACCGTCATATGAGGGCTATACGAAAACGTTGACCTATATGTAAGATAAAATTAATTAAACTATTTTTTGTTTTTTAAAAAGCTTTTTCTTTATTAACGACGAATTATGACACAATGTTTATTTAACAATTTAGTTTTTATGAGACCTGTTCAAACTGTATTGCGTTGCCAAGAGCCGCTTAGTTCATCATTTACTTATTCTCATGTTGCTATTTGATACATTGTCTGGCCAATGTAATCTGATGAGCCACGTTGTACAGAGAGTGGTTGTTTTTAACGTTTCTCATGGTGACGTCGTCTGCTAATTATTTAAATATATTTTGTATTAACTCTTCCTCGGATGAACTTTATTATACGAATACAAGGACTATTATTTATAGAAAAAAAAAGGAATGTTGTTCAGACTTTACTTTTTTAATGCTAGTTGAAGCTATTGGGGTTTCTTCAACATGTCCATCAATGCATACTCGGTTGGTTTTTGATTATGTTCTACAGGTTAAGTTTTACAAGCTTTTATCAATATAAATGAAATTAGCATCATGGGGACAAGGCCTAGAAGCACATTTATAACAATTTTGATGTGTTTGTCCACTTTGAGTATATCAATTATCTCTGAATTTTTAGTAGTATTTGCCTTCATCATCTCTAATGATAAAGTTTCCTATTGTAGATTGGATTTTACGAGATACGCCAACGATGGTAATAGATTTAATTAGTGATTTGTGTTGTTAAATAAGATCGGCAATTAATTTTGAGTTTTGTGTATTGAATAATGAAAGTACCGTTTAGAGTAATAGGGGAGTCATCAGCCTCCAACCTAAATTTCTAGAGTAGGTATATTGTAATTATTGTTATTGCTATTAGTTGTGGAATACAGGATGAGTTCTAATATTCACTATGTCATTAATGTTACAGATATTTAAGTTATTGAAACTAGTACAAAATTGTTTTATACCAAAAATTTGGTGGTTACAAATAAGATTACTACCAAACTTGTAAAATTTGATAAATATGTTTATAAATTTTTTTATCTAATTTTACAATTTTTAATTTTTCTTCTAAGAATTAATAAAATCTTCTCACGAAAATATATCAACGAGAAATTAGATAGAATATAATTTATTAGAAATAGAATAAATGAAATCAATGATACTGAAGAATTAATACAATCAAAACAACGGATTGTACTACTTTGAAAAGAAGTTGAAAAAATTTTAAAAGCTTTGAAAACTAAAAAGTTAAGGAAAGTTTACTATATATTTCAGTTGTAGGAAAAAACCTACAGGTATTCAAGGGTACATACAAATATTTAGACAATTTTTTGTCGCAAACTGGACTATTACACGACTTAGTGATAGAAGAAGAAAGGGGCCTATTCATTTAATATGTTTACAATTTTAAACTTACGAGCCAAGTAAGAAGCACATTAGGTAGGTCAAATAAACCAACGACACATGTAGAACTAAAGAAAATTCTGATTGAATCATATCCAAACCCTAGAACTTCACAACAAGTCCTAACAGAATAGGAATGACAAATCAAGGGAATACGACAATAAGTGAATTTAGAGAACAAATATCAGAGCTTGCAGATCAATAAGGGTTTTTGAAATTATTAGCTTAAGAAAGTCATCACAAGAAACGAAAGATGCCATTTATACGGTTAGCGACAATATGACGTTAAATGTATACGTAAAAGGAGTCAATCCACAATATCAAACTATGCTGCCATCCAATCCACCAAACAATATAAACGAGCCAGTTCAAAGATGCCTGAGTACAGAAAAGAGTTTTGGAAACGCTAACAAAAACGTATATGCTATAAAGAAGAGAAATTACAATGATAGATACAGAAGCAGTGAAGATAATGATAACAGATACAACGATGAACATAAAAACTATAATAATTACAACAACAAGTCAAGGGAACGATACAATGAACATAGATGTAATTGCTATGAAGTCTGAATTACATAAATACTAATGAAATCGCAAAATTGAGTGGAATAACAGAAAATTCCACAATACCAACTGATGGCACAATAGGATAGTGATATATTAACAAAATTTTTATGCAAAGTTTACTTTAAAATGTACGAAATCAACTTATTTTCAGCGAAATTACGATTCGCTTACTTACAAACGATAAACTTTCGGAGGAGAATAAGATACCGGCACGTACAGAACTAATAATTCCGGTTAACCTAAACATCGATGAAGACAGCAAAATATTGAACAAAGAGGTCTCAAGTGGTGTGTTCATAGCAAATTGCATAATACCAGGAAACGGTATACATGTTAAATTATTAAATACAACAAACAACTCGTAGTACTCAAAGAATTTGATTTTGAGCTACAAAACATAAATGATTATCGCATCAATAACAACAATTATTCACAAGTACAAAATCGAGTTTCAACGCTGCTAAAAAACTTGGACATTGGTACACTTGATCCAGAAGCAAAAGATTCCATTACATCTATAATAGAAGACTTTTAAGATTACTTACAACATATAATAGTTAATAACAATACACCAATATATATTAACAAGTAAAAACTTAAAGTCGGGCGAGGCCGACTTTGTGATACCCTACACCACTTTGCTACATTATTAGAGCTGCGCATACCAATTAAAAGTTTATATGGGAGAATTCGATCATGTACGCTATGTTTATTATTTTAAGTTCAAAGGACTAAGCATGCCAAAGCATTTGTATCTTTAAAATTCGGACTTGTATTTGCCATTTGGTGCACAATTAATTTGATATCGGATAAAGATAAGTATATATGGGAGCTACATCCATAAATATAGCTGGAACCGATCTCGATAAAATTTGGCAAAAATATTTCTGAGCTGTATTAAATATACTTCACTGAATATCGTTGTTACAGAGTGCATACTACGGCTGTGGGTAACAAATATAACAAATCGGATGAGCAGTATATATGGGAGCTATAGCTATTATTGAACCGATCAAATTTGGCATGCTTATTTTCTGTAATAATTTGGTTGTATGTGCAAACTTCCATACTATTCGGGTTGACATTACACGTTTGCTGCCCAAAAAAAAGTAAATCGGACGAAAGTTTCGTCCTTGCGCCAAACAAACGGTTTGTGCAAAATTTCATCTGGATAGGGCAATAAATGCGAACTGTACTTTGTTTACAAAAATACATGGACACACGGACGGACAGACAGACAAACGGACACGCACAAATCGACTCAGAATGTGATTCTATGCAGATCATCAAAATGTACTATGGGTCTATCTCGTTTCCTTTTGCCTGTTACAAACAAATGCACAAAGGCATAATACCCTGACCACCTTATGGTGTACGGTATAAAAGAATTAAGTTCGACCGGGCCAAACTTTTAATATCCTCCACCTTAGGGGAAAGGAAACATTATAACCCACTGTGACCCACAAATACAAATTTTTAGACATATTCGTAAGAAAATGTCGCAAATTCAATAAAATATTGAATATCGGGAGGTACCGCTATTAAACAGTAAGGTAATAAAATTAAACAGTAAGGTAATAAAAGAAAAATTCCCACTAACCAGACAAGAAGATGTTTTATACAGGCTGGGCAGAGCGAAATATTTCTCCACGTTAGATATGACAAGCTCGTTTCATCAAATAAATCTAGACCATGAATCTCGCCCACTTACAGCGTTTTCCACAGGAAATGATCACTATCAATTTATTTCATCGAACAGTTTCAAACGCATGTTAGCAATAGCGTTAAGCTGTTTGTGTGCTGTGCCTTCCTATATACAACTTGATAAAAGTATTTAATCGCTTAAGGGGATACAATTTAAAATTAAATGCAACCAAATGCAGCTTTCTCAAACTAGAACTGATTTATCTTGGTCAATTAATCACAGACAAAGGCATAAAAACTGATCCACAGAAGGACGAAGGAAATTTTTAGCATTCTATAACTACTATAGACGTTTCATACCGAGATTCGAGGAAACTGCAAAATGTCTTAATTCTCTATCCAAAAAATAAAAACCTTTCATATGGAACGAAGAAAGTCAAAAAGCTTTTGAAACACAAAAAAGAAAAACTATTGAGACCTCCAATCTTACAATATCCGGACTTTAAGAGGCCATTTATATTAACAACAGATGCCTCAAATTATGCCCTTGGTGCTGTCCTCTCACAAGGAAATATTGGTTCCGATTCACCTATAACATACGCTAGCACAACTCTACAAAAACATGATCTGAACAAACCAATCATAGAGAATGAGTTACTAGCAATTTACTGGGGAATTAATTTCTTTCGAAAGTACCTCTCTGGTAGGAAATTTTCTGTAGTAACAGATCATCGTCCTTTGGTATCGCTGTTCTTCCATAAGAATCCATCATCTAAAATGACTCGCATACGAATGGATTTTTCTGATTATGACTTCGATATAATATATAAAAAGGGCAAAATGAAAAAAAATGCTGATGCACTTCCCCGGATTGCGTTGAACATCGATGAAAAGCGAATTCTTGCAATAACAAGAGCCATGACTAATAATTCAAATAAAACCAAACAACCAACAAGAAAACGAGAACACACAGAGATGATCCATCGATGATAAGGTTGACTTTAGAGAAGTTGATATCAAAAGTGCGTAATTCGAGATCGGAGGAGTTAGCACTAAATAAAAATGGTAACATATTCAGAAATATAGACGTCGAAAGGTTTAAGATGATATTTACAAATATACAGAAAGAACAAAGACAGCAAATAAAAATCTTAACCTACTGTGAACCAATAAAGATCTATAATCATCAAACGCAAATAGAAATAATTGAAGAATTTCACAATTCAATACATGGAGGGCACTTTGGTGTGAGAAAAACAACTCTGAAATTAAAACAAAGATTTATATGAAAAATATGAATAAAATAGTCAAAAAATACATTCTAAATTGTAATCAATACAAATTCAATAAACAAACAAAACATACTAGGGAAAGGCTGATTTTGACTAACAAACCAGGAACTAGTTTTGAAACTGTATCCTTAGACACTGTGGGGCCTCCAAGAATAGCAGACAAGTATCGTTATATACTAACTATTCAATGTGACTTAACTAAATATGTAGTAGCTTGCCCAATGGAGACAAAGGACGCAGAGGCTGTTGCAACAACATTAGTTAATAGGTTCATTCTCATATATGGTACCTTAAAAATTTTAAAAACAGACAAAGGTACTCAGTTCACCAACCAATTGTTATTAGAAATATGTAAGCTACTCGAGATTAAACAGAATTTTAGTACTCCTTACCACCATGTAGAAATCACAGAGTGCTTGACGAATTTCTTCTTAATTATTCTAAAGACAACGAGTGGCACACTTGATACCAGATTACTCACCATATAAACTAGTATTTGGTAAGCTTCCTTACCTACTAAATGATGAAGTAAAAAACTATACACCCATTTATAATTAGGAAGACTATGTAAAAGAATTGAAACATAGATTAAATTATTCTCTTAGCAAAGCAAAAGATTTCTTAGAAAAAGAAAAATCAAACAAACTTCTTTACAAGGTAAATCCAATCCATTGAATCTAGAAATCGGAGATCAAGTTCTTAAAGTCATGAATCGAAGAAAGTATCAATCTCCCTATCAGGGGCCGTATACAAGTATTAAACGAAATGGGGTTAATTCTTCAATAAAAATATCATAACACTATGCTAAAGAAATGGAATGTAATATGAATATATAAACACCCATAATTTTTATTGCATAAAAATTATTCTTTTAATGGATGAGGGTGTAGTGCAATCGACTGTTACCGACACGCGAGTAATGATAGCCTTATCATTGTAGTATACATTTATATAATATCTTTTAATTATATCTTATTTCTATTCTTACTACTTGTTTATTTTACACTTTGAAATATTAGAAATAACAATAACTACATAATTTTATTTGTTACAATAATTTTTCATTTTTTGTCAATTTTGTATTATCTTTTGAAAAGAAAAGAAATCGTTTTCTTAAATAAAAAAAATATTATTTTTTTGATAAAATAACTACAATTATTGGAAATAAATAATTTAATTAATACATCTTACATAACTGGCGCAGTCGAGAAAAACGAACCTTCCATTGAAAACTCAAGTTTTAGTGGACAAATAAAGATCAATTAATTCCGGAGTTACAAGAAGTATTATGGAATCTGGTATCAATACAAGCAACAACAACGTCCAATTATCCCTAGTTCTCTCTGTGAACGATGTCCTGAAGGATGCACAACGAATTAGTGAGTTTAGAGGGGACAATTCTTATGCACTCTCATCCTTTTTAAGGGAAGTTGATACGGTACTTTCATTGATTGAATCCAACGCTGAAGCAAGCAATTACATATTCAATAGAATAATTCTTAATAAGCTACAAGGAGAGGCCCTCCATGTGATCAGATCTTTGGGACCCAATCCGATATGGAATGAAACGAAAAAGGCTTTAATACAAAATTTTGGAGTAAGAGAATCATTCCACCAATTATTTCAAGAAGCATTTGGAGCAAAAAATAACGGTATTGTGAGCTATTATACACATTTATTATCAATTTTATGTAAGATCAACGAAAAGTATGAATACGATTCTGAAAAACCTATAGAGTTTAGTCCTGAACATGCAGAGAAAATAATTTTGAGAACTTTTATTAATAATATCAATGTAAATTTGGCTTCCGTTGTTATTAATAGAAACATATCAAAATTAAGAGATGCATATAATTTGCTTGAAGAACAGGGTCTAATTAGAATTAATATGCAAACACAATTTAACAATAATCATAGTACAAAATACACAAACCAAACACAACATACCCAAAATGCAACAATTTCAAGAGGGGGAATGAAGTATAGAAATCAAGTACAAAATAGACCATCAGGTTCATATATGAGCAATTCGAGTTACAATAATTATAATCCATATTACAACAAACAAAATCTTAGCTTTCAAAATTTACCAAATGCATATTTTAGTAACAATAACAGTATGCAAAGAAAAAGCACACAACGCAATACCCAATATCAAAAAAGTAACGATATGGAGATCGACCACATTAATTCAGGAGTTCATTGTGAAAATAAAAGGGAAGATCACTTAAATTTTCATTTAACAGCCTCAAAAAGGCACTTCCAATAATCATCCTTACAATAGGAAAAAACACAATTAAAGCTTTAATTGACACAGGTTCCACAACGTCACTACTGAATGAAAACAAATTGTTAGAATATGAAAGGAAACGTTTAAAGGAAAGAATATATTTTTCATCATTAAACAGTAAAACAGACATTTTGTATGAAATTATAACTAATTTACCCATAGAATTTGGAGAAAATGCAACTATGTCATGGAAACTTAAAAAATTTTGGCGATAGGCATTTTGACGCTATTCTTGGACAAAATATTTTACAACCACTAGGAGCAAAAATAGACTTGGAAAACGATATTTTGATTATTAATGGGAAAACTGTGCCATTTTTTAAAAACTGTCCATACGAATCAGAAGAAATATATCAATTAGAACATCTTAATATCGATGAAAAGGTAATGAAACACTTGTTTTCTGGTCTGAATGACGAGGAAACAAGAGCTTTAGAAAGAACTTTGAACTCTTTTAGCGATTTAATTTACACTGAAGGCCAAATACTAGAAAATACTAATGTTATTCAACATGAAATAAAAACGACAACAGATAAACCTATTTATACTAAAATGTACCGTTACCCTCATATTTATGAAAAAGAAATTTTAAATCAAATAGAAGATATGCTGAAACAGGGAATTATAACTGAAAGTAATTCACCCTATAATAGTCCTTTATGGATAGTGCCAAAGAAAGAGGACTTTTCTGGAGAAAAGAAATTTCGGTTAGTAGTTGATTATCGCAAATTGAATGAAATTACAATAGATGATAAATTCCCAATACCCAATATAGATACTATTTTAGACAAATTAGGCAGATCTCAATATTTTTCAACAATCGATTTAGCAAAAGGGTTCCACCAAATTTTAGTTAAACCTGAAGACCGATCTAAAACTGCATTTTCTACTCCATATGGACATTACGAATTTATCCGTATGCCCTTTGGACTAAAAAACGCACCAGCAACATTTCAGCGATTAATTAATGGTGTTCTCAGAAATTTTATTAATAAAATATGCGTCGTATACTTAGATGATATACTTATATTTTCTACAAGCTTTCAAGAACATATTTCGAATATAAATACTATATTTAAGAAATTAAGAGAAGTAAATTTGAAAATACAAATAAATAAATGTACATTTTTTGCCAAAGAGACTATGTATTTAGGACATTTATTAACTACTAATGGAGTAAAACCAAATCCTTCAAAAATTGAAACAATTTTAAAACTAAAACTTCCTCAGACTATAAAAGGTATAAAGTCCTTCTTAAGTATGGCTGGGTTTTACAGGAAATTTATAAAAGACTTCTCTAAAGTCGCTTTTCCCATGATTAAATATCTAAGAAAAGGAATACGACTGAATATAAATAATTCTAATTATATAAATGCATTTGAAAAAATAAAAAATATTTTGACTCAAGCACCGGTGCTTAAGTACCCGGACTTTGAGAAACCATTTCAGTTGTCTACAGATGCAAGTAATGATGCAATCGGTGCTGTTTTAGAGCAAAATGGACACCCAATATGTTATGCCAGCAGGACTTTAAATCAGCATGAAAGAAATTATTCTGCTACTGAAAAAGAGCTTTTGGCAATTGTTTGGGCCACAAAATACTTTCGCCCCTATTTATATGGAGTTAAATTTGAAGTCCTCTCTGATCACCAGCCCCTAAGGTGGCTCTTTGTTAAGGCACAAAGTAGAGATTTAAATCCTCGACTTTTCAGATGGATGCTGAAACTAAGCGAATTCAACATTAATGTAAATTATATAAGGGGTAAAGATAATAATGTAGCTGATTTCCTTAGCAGAATAAATAATGATACTGGCGAAATAAACCATATTAATGATGATAGCAGCTCGTTATATAACAACCATGATGTTGACTTGGAAACAGTTCATTCACAAATAGAAGGAGATCAAGACTATATAAACATATTAGAAACTGTTGTAAATAGATTTAAAATTCAAATAATTTTAACGGATAACAAGACGAAGGACTTAGAGCAGATAAATGGAAATATACGGATTTATATATCATCAAGAGACCTAGAGAACAATCTGGAGAAAATTCTCAATGAAAATATGTTTAAAGGGAAGATTGGAATATATACCGAGTTAGATGACCACAAATACAATACTCTTCAAGATAAATTAAAAGAATTATTTGAAGGGAATATATCTGTTAAGTTTGTTAGATGTTCCTACTTCGCAAAAGATTTAAATTCAGAAGATGAAACATACGAGCAAATTAGTCATTATCACAAACATGAAACCGGACATACTGGTATTACAGAAAACTATGAAGGATTAAAAAGAAAAATTTATTTTCCTAATTTAAAGGTACTGATACAAAAATATATAAATAATTGCGATATTTGTAGTAGATCAAAGTTTGACCGTAAACCCATAAAAGATAAATTCAAATTAACCGAGACACCCACAGATAAAGGACAGATCATTCACATGGATATATATACAAATTCGAAATCTAATTTTTTAACGTTCATAGATCGATTTTCCAAATTTGCCACCGCATACTATTTAGAAGATAGAACTAATCAGACAATAATTGAGAAACTACGGCTATATAAATCACAAAAAGGATATATTAAGAAGTTAATAACAGATAATGAGTTCAAAAGTATAAACCTTAGAGAATATCTTAGAAATGAAAAGATAGAGTTACATTTGGTAAAATCGAATACACATACAGGTAATTCTGATATAGAACGTTTACACAATACTCTCTCAGAAAAAATTAGAATCTTATTTATAGAAGAACCATCATTAGGAATAAAAGATAAAGTATATAAAGCAATTGAATATTATAATAATAGCTACCATTCAACTACTAAAGAAAAACCATTAGTCATAGAATTCGGAGAATGTGAGAAAAAGGATATTTATAATAGAATTTTAGAAAACAAAAAGAATAATATTCATAAAAAAAATGTAAATAGGGAAAATTATAACGAAAATAGAGAAATGGGATATATTAAAAACTATAAAGCAGTCAGGCATAAGGAACAGCCCAAATTTAGGTTCAGTTATTTACGAAATATTCATAACCAAAACATAAAACGTGAAGCCAAATACAATAGAGTTGTAAATACAGATCAATTTGTCTAATGAAATTTTGTAAATTACACTAAATTCAATTCTTTTAATATTGTATGACTTGTTTTAAGCACACTAATTTCTTAACGTAATTTCTTGTAGAAACAAATCTATCATACTATGTTACCATTTAATGGGGGAGAAGTAATGATAGCCTTATCATTGTAGTATATATTTATATAATATCTTTTAATTATATCTTATTTCTATTCTTACTACTTGTTTATTTTACACTTTGAAATATTAGAAATAACAATAACTACATAATTTTATTTGTTACAATAATTTTTCATTTTTTGTCAATTTTATATTATCTTTTGAAAAGAAAAGAAATCGTTTTCTTAAATAAAAAAATATTATTTTATTTGATAAAATAACTACAATTATTGGAAATAAATAATTTAATTAATACATCTTACATAACTCGCGCACCTTCAGATCCCAAAATATCACATGATACATCAGCTGTTGAACCATATATTTTATCAGCAGTTATTTAGCATTTGTTTTATTGTTTATATTTGAGGATAATAGTTAAAAGATAATAGAAAATAAGTAAAATCCCGTTATTCATGTACATATGTAATCTAATTTTGTAATAAAAATTAATAAATTTTTATATGCCGTTCTGCATAAAGAAAAAACTAATATTTTAAATGAGCACTCTAAAGTGTTCTAAAGGAAACTCTGCTTTGGCTCTGTAAAGTATCAGCAAAACAGAACAAGTAAAAAGCAGTAATTTCGGCCGGGCCGAACTTTGAATACCCTCCACCATTAAAATACCTAATACCGGAAGGACTTATATCGATAATTCTCTTTCAATGGATAAATTACTCATAAGGAACTCCTTGTTTGGATTTTCAGACAATTCCTTTGAAAAATGTGGCTAAAATCGTCAAAATACCGAATATCGAAGGGTTCCGTTACATGGGGACTATGCGATATCGTGAACCTATTTAGACAACTCTCTTTCAGTGGATAAAGTACTCACAAGGGACCCTGTGGGGAATTTCAGACAATTCAATTGAAAAATGTGGCTGAAATCATCAAAATACCGAATATAGGGTACCGTTATTTTGGCGCTACACGATATCGGTGAACTATATAGATAATTCTCTTTCAATTGACAAAGTACTCGTAAGGGACTCCTTGTGTGTATTTTCAGACCTTTATATTCCATTGAAAAATGTGGCTGAAATCATCAAAATACTGAATATCGGGGGTACCGTTATATGGGGGCTATACGATATCGTGGACCGATATAGCCCATCTTCGAACTTGACCAGCCTGCAGGCAAAAGAGAGATCTTTCAGGGGATAAAGTACTCACAAGGGACCCTGTGGGGAATTTCAGACAATTCAATTGAAAAATGTGGCTGAAATCATCAAAATACCGAATATAGGGTATAGGGTACCGTTAATTTGGCGCTACACAATATCGGTGAACTATATAGATAATTCTCTTTCAATTGACAAAGTGCTCATAAGGGACTCCTTGTGTGTATTTTCAGACCTTTATATTAGAAAATGAGGCTAAAATCATGAAAATACCGAATATCGGAAGGTACCGTGATATGGGGGCTATGCGATATCGTGGACCTATATAGATAATTCTCTTCCAAGGGATGTAGTACCCACAAGGAACTCCTTGTGTTTGGTTTTCAGATAATTCCATTGAAAAATGTGGCTGAAATCATCAAAATACTGAATATCGGGGGTACCGTTATATGGGGGCTATACGATATCGTGGACCGATATAGCCCATCTTCGAACTTGACCAGCCTGCAGACAAAAGAGAGATCTGTGAAAAATTTTACCTTTCTATTTTAATTCGTTTTGATTGTAGCATGATTACAACAGAGGGAGAGACCGACGGAAAGGGCTAAACCGTCTTAGAACTTTACGCTGATCAAGAATATATATACTTTGTTGGGTCTAAAATGATTATTTCGATGAGTTACAAACGAAATGACGAACTTAATGTACCCTCCATTCTTAATGTGACCATTTATATTATTCGTCAGAGCGGGACGCCTGCGGAATTTTGTAAAAAAAAAATATGCATTTAAAAACAAATTTATTCAAAAACGGAGAGAATACGTATATGAAATTAATCTTATGTCTAAGTATTTGTTTTATATTTGTCAGCAGAGCAATTTAGTTTTAAAATATCGGGTTTAGTTTTCAAGTAGGAATGGAGCTGGTTACATTGTTTGTTGATGTTAGTCTTAGTAATTAAAATAGCCTTTAAAACTGTCACACTTAACTGCGTTTTTTCACTTGTCCATATTTTATTCATAAGGGAAAAAACTCTTTCGACAAGTGCGTTACTTCCAGACATACATAAAACATACTCAATAATTGTGCGAAAGTTTGTGCAGTTGAGATTATTAGCATGGAAGTGTTTAAACAGCTCCACCCAACGGTCTTCAGTAGCAACATTCTCATCGTTCCAGCTTTTGATTTTTTCAACTGTGACGTAGCTGGAAATAAGCGAAAACTCATCGAACACCTCCGTATCTTGGCTACTGCTAAGAAATCTTTGTGTGATCAGCAAATCCGTCACATTCTGTACGTCTTCCCAAGTAGGGACTTTTCTCAAATTTGACCATTCAAATACTGCTAGTTGTGCATTGAACTGGCACCACTGTTCCAAGTAAAGACTTGTCTTATAAAAATCCGCTGCAGTAGTTTTCACATTCTGCTCATCAACAGCAACGTCAGTTTTTTGTAATTTTACCAGTACATTGCGGACGGAATGAGGAAGGAAAATCGAATTCTCTATAAGTTCTAAGTTATCTCGGAGACGTTTAATTTCATTCGCAGACTCTATTGCGGACACTTTTTGTCCCTCGATTTTCAATACGGCTTGATGAAAAATCGCTGTCTGTGCGTGCAAAAAATATAACCACAATTCAGAGATGGGATTTTCGAAAAACGTTTTTAAAATAGTAGGGCATTTATATATGCTCAAAAAATAGGTTTTCAAAGGCTGAAACATTTTTAAAATTCTCTCAAGCGCCGGCATTAAAGCAAGCCACCTTGTTTTACTGTAACCCAACAGTTTCTGATACTCTGTGTCGGTGGAATCACAGAACTCTTTCAGAACTTCTACCCGAATGCCGTAGATGTAGAAGAATGAATAAATTTTCACAATGATGCATTCGAAGTCAACAGGGAGACAATCTGCGGCTGTTTTGATAGCATTATGAATTATATGGGCTCCACACCCAATCCCAATGAGCTGCCTTCCGACGGATAGGTTCAATTTCGCGTAAACATTATTTATCCCTTTTCTATTCTTTCCTCCGAAATTGCAGTTTGTCTTGTCTGCACAAAATGCCACAATTTTCTTATTCAAATCATTGCAAGATAATACTTCTTTCAAATAATCCACAATTATATCAGATGATTCGCCTGGCTGCTTTTGAAACTCTAAAATCCTGACTCTCACGCCTTCGTATGGTACAAAATAGCGAACTAAAACAGGGAATAATTTTATTGAGCCATGATTGGAAGCATCGGTTAATAAAGATATGCAGTGGGCTTCGTGAAGATGTTCTTTCAATTCGTACATCGCCATAGGTGCCAGCACATTTACAACTATAGCTTGTGATTTTGTACGGGCACATCTAAATTTTTGCTCAAAACATGTTTGTAGTAGATTTGAAGCACAGTCATTCGAACGAAAACTGTGGTTTTCTTGCACTGTGTGGTACGCCCACGCACCCTCCGCTGCAGCTATATCCAAGTCTTTGGAAGTCGCCAAAATTTGTTCTTTTAAAAAAAGAAAGCATTGACGAGCTTCAAGCGGCAGCTTGATCAGAAAGCTTGTGTGTTTCCGATTTTAAATGCTTCTCAATATCACTGGCACCACCATGTCCAACACTAAAATCAGTACGACATTTTTCACACGTAACGTCTGATTCACCACTTCTTTGTTTTATAAATGGATACTTATTTTGCAAAGAAATGTTAAAAGTACACTTGCGTTTAGGCATTATTGTAATGTTACAATCACTAACATTGAAAATAAATTGTTTGACTTTGCTCGCCTTCTCCGACTCCGCGATGAAAAGATACCAGAACAATTTAGAGCGTCTATGCTTAGGGTACTGACAGAGTGACAGAAACTTTTTCTGTTTTTATAAGCATTTTTAATTTGGTGATTTCTCTTGTTATGCTGGAGTTAATGTCAACGCCGTCGACGACGCCGAAAAAGTTGAAACAGATTGAACTTTTTCGCCGTCGAATTTCTTACGGCGTTAAGATTAACTGCTCTCATAAAATTTCATACGATTCAATTTTTTTGACATTTGACGCCGTCGACATTAACTCCAGCATTAGCATTACAAAATCTTTCGAGTTAATTTTAATGTTAATGTTGCTTGAAAAAAACTATGCAAATAAATTATACGTTCACGGGGAAAAAAATAACTCATGTATTTTTCATCAATATCAATATCCAGTATTTTCGATAGCGGGACATTTTTGCTCTCGCTGGGGACAGATAACCTCAAAGCGGGATATTATTCAGTAGGTTTCGTTTTTGCTTGACCAGGAATATAATTTTTTGGCTTTGATTTCTTCCTATTATGCAATTTTAAATCCTTTTCCTTTCAACTGTCCGTCCGGCCTGTGGTCGAGTGGAAAGAATGATTATACTCATTCACTGTTTTTTCTACCAACTCACCAAAACTCCTGCATATCCCTTCTTCCTTAAGGCATCTCTAAAGACATCTCTCATTGTACATAATAATTATTTTAGGGTAGCCAGAGAAAATATATGTTCTCGTAATGGCCTCTTATCTCCTCAACTGATCTACCATTAAACATTTTGTTTGTGCGTATTTAGAGAATTTATCCTATGATGTCAAAACTATTTTTTTTATCAGTGTAGAACAAATCGATGTGTACTATTTCTTCAGGTTATAAAGGAATTGGAGTTTTATTTAGTCTTGGTTCATTAGGATATCTGTCACATTTACTTTTTTGCATACCGAACATAGTTTTGAATTTAGACAACATGCTAGGGAAATAAATTCTTTCTAATATGTGACTCTTATTTTCTAATGAATTTCTATGGGCTCGCTGATGAGTTTTAATTATAATATCTTCTTCTTCATCTTCAGATTTAATATCCTCCACAAACTTTTGAGTGTAACTTGCATTATATGGATACAATTTCGTTTATAATCTAAGGATTGAGATATATTTTTAAATAATTGGTTATATTTATGCTATTTAATTATGGTTTCCAAAGGTATGTCTGTGGTATCCAGGGAATATTATTTCAAACTTTCAAACATATTTTTAGGATGATCTGCACTTTGTATTAAGTTTTCGGAGGAGCTTTCATTACTGTGAACCCTACGGGACAGAGTATTAATGCTAAAGTTCGAAGGTCTTGATAAGGCATCTGCTACCAATATGGGAGAATTATATGGGGAGCACGATGGTCGTATTATTTCACGCTTAACAAATTTTTATTTCCTCATCGACAACTCCTCGCAGGGTAAGGGTGTAAGGAAAATTTCTAGTGTCGTTCTAATTTCAGCAACTAGTTTTGTAGTATATGTCAATAAATAAAAACAAATAGTTTTAAAATAAAAGCAGTCGCTTTATTAGTAAAAAAAAATAATAAAAAAAAGGGAAAATAGCAAACAGATTACCTGTGTTACGATCGACCGAAGCTTAATGATAATGTCGAAAGTTGGCATCGGCGTAAATAATTACTCGTTAGAAAACTGCTAGTTGACAGTTCAATGATGTAACAATAAAGAGTAGGCAGTTTTCTAACGAGTATGCAAAATCAAACACAATGAAATTAGAACGACAAAAAAGAGGTGCATTTCGAAACTATGCAAGTTAATTAAATTAATATTTCTTGCGTAACATTAGGCGCTAAAGGCAGTCCAAGAAATCCTTCATTGACCTTTTCACTGACGGCTTCGTGTGGGGTATAAACGTGACGAAGAATTGTAACTCTCGCCACTAAAGAAATTCTTTGAACACCATTCACGGACCGACACAATGGAGTCGTACTACTACACTTGGGGATAAGGTCGCCACCGTTTGTAAAGGCAATATGCCAGGGGAACTACCAGATGAATGGCAGAAAGATTGTGAAACCTCGATCGAACGAAGATCGGATCTTGTACTCGGACCAGACACAGAACTTGGGTACGGACGTGACCTTGAATGCTGGCGCGGACGGAGCATGCGTTGAGATACTCGTCCAAAATCTTTTTTACTATCATGCAGCAAAACGTGATGATCCCCACCATATTTAAAGCAGCTTTTGGGGCTATGACAATCACGCGCTTGGTGTCATTTGCCCAGACAACGCGTACAATCTAGATTCTGGGCCACCACATTGAGACGCGACTCCAGCGTCATCTCCAAAAAGTCTTTGCAAGCGCTCAGCGAGTGTCTGCGCAGACAAATACGACAACTATATTTGCGTGGCATGTGCGCATTCGAGTCACCCGCAGTTGCGGACAAGTGCCGCGATTCAGCCATATGGATGTGGTTCGAAATCAAAGTGGAACCCAAAGTGACGAATTCCGACACGTTCTTGTTCGGAACCGAAAAGCCCGTAGTGACGGACTCCGCCGTGGTGGGGTTTAGAACCGAGGAACCCTCAGTGACGGATTCAGGGTTTTTATTCGAATCATCAGTTTCGAATTCGGATGATGTCGGCCTTGATATCAGATCCGCATTAACGGATTCCTTTTCGCTTTCCGAATGTTTGACGACCGCTATGAGTTTAACCAGCTCATCGACTACTTCCGAGGGATGGCGAATATAATTGTCCGCCCTTTCCAAATGGTTATCGATTTCCGTTATAATGGAACAAATATTCCGACATCCTAGATATTCAAGAGCTTTATCTTTTCGAAAGCTTTTTCCAAATGATAAAGTTTGGGCAGATAAAACACTGATTGCCGATTCATAAATGGTAGCAGAACGATTCGAACTTGTTTTCAAAGGTATTTGTTAAAACTTTTCACTCCAGCTTCTTAAAGTCCACCCATATATGGAGCTCCTGCTGGACTAAGAAACCACTTGAGAAATGCAGTAGCGAAAATTTGCATAGATAGCAAGAATGCTCACAAAATCGATGCGAATTGCCAAAACGAGTCGTACAAATTGTAAATCAACTGAATTGAGTGAGATTGGATATGTCTGAGATTTTTAACACGAGAACCGGAAAGCAATCCAATACATCTTTCAATATAAACGAAAGTACAAAAAAATATAATACCAATGTCAGTCCCAAGCCGAGCCAAGTCTCGAATATACCAATCCGACTTGTCCTAACTGTGCAATTGTGATCCTTTCACTAAGGGAGGCTAGCAGCAAAAATTTTAAAATACGAAACAATAGTAAAATTATCTATCATACAATTGCTATTTATAATAGATCAGTTTGGCACGACATAGATTTAAGCGACGAAGAGAGCTACACAGCGATCGGTCCTAGGAAGTCAATAGTAGTAACAACAAAAGTAGTAACACAGGGGAAATTTACAAAGATGAAATCGGTCAAGTTATAATCAATCCGAAAATTGAATTCTGATCCAGGAAAGTTCCAGAAAGAATGGAACGAAAACTCTCTCTCAAAATTTTAGGATACAAGGACAGGATAAGGATAATACCAAGGAACGAGCATCTGTCATTACTGAAGCATCTAAAGTTCTTCCAATCTTCAAATGGCAGATTTTTTGTGAATTAGCCGAAATTGCACAATTCACACCAGAAATAACGGCATCAATGAAGCTTACCGGGAATTTAAACTTCTTTTGATAATCCTCAGTCAGAAAAGAGGATTCCGACGCGGGATCTATTAAGGCCCTAGCTGGATACGAAACATGGTTGTATAATATTTACCATTGCTATTCCCAAAAGTACTGAACTGTTCTGAGACGTGTGAAATACCTTTCGAAGAACGCATGCCGATGATGTGGTGGGACGATAAGAATCGACTGTTGTAGGATTGGTTAGATTCTGACTAACCAAAGGAACGGATAGAGACAATCTACTAGGGGAAGCGTCATTACGATGCAATAAGGTGTGATGACTTCGCTTACATTTCAAACACCGATGCTGACTAATACAGCTTTCAACAATTCACAATAGAAAACCTAGCCGAGGGAGCCATATTTTTGAGTCTAGGACATTCAAATAGGTAGTGGGAATGTTGGGGACATAGGAAACAATATTTTTTTTCGAGGAGTACTAGGAGAGCACGAAGAATTGGTATTAGTCATATGACTATGGAGTCTTTTAACGTTAGACTGTGTTGTCTGATCAGTTCCCCTCATTCCATGTAGATACACGAGTGTCTGAGTTCGTTCCGACAAAAAGCTATCTAGGTCTTTCCACGACAAAATAGAGGATTTATCTTTTACAAAGGACAAAACTGCGGTTAACTAACCAGGAAAAATTTAGCAACAATTTCACTAGCTTCCCCACTACTTTTTTGCGCTAAGTGACAAAGACGCTCAATATCACTCAATATATATCAATTCTGATTTCAAGAAACCACTGAATTAAAAAAAGAGCTCAATGAAGATTTTCGAGATCGCCGGAATTTATGCAAATATTTATTAATGAAAGCGGCACACTCCATAAACAAGTGGTGAGCAACCTCATATTTTTTATACAACTCCGTAATTTTTACTTCTAAAATGAAAACATTTAAATCTTCTTCTTTCGCGTCTTTAAGTTTAGCACAAACCTTGACCATATTATCCGATAATCTAGTGAAATCATTAAGAGGATTTAGAGTTATGATGCTGCGAATAATATAAATACACGAAACCACAAATAAACCACAGAAAATATCCAAAAATGCTTTTGATATATTTTTCATTCATTTTCAGATTAAATGAAATATTTTTCAATTGAAATGAAACGTTTTGCAGCGGAAACGTATCCTTTTGTAACCGAAATGAAACATTTTGCAAATCAAATGAAACTTTTAGATTTATAAAAAGAAAAGTAACATAACATATTTATTTTTAGTAGGTTTAGAATTAAATCAACTAATTATAATTAATATAACAGTGTTTGGCTTGCTTGTTTGGGATACCATAGTATTTTGTTGTTGCAAAAATCGTCAGGCAAAATCCCATTACTGTTGTTTTTATAAAAACAACGTTTGTTTATGAGTGGAGAACGATAGTAATGTTTACCAGGGGGTAAGGCAGGGAATACCTAGGTTTCGGAAAGAGCCACCAATCCTCATCAGTTCCCTTGTTTCTTGTCTGGGATATTCTCCCCAGATGTTATTTAAAAATAACTTCTATGACAAAAAACATTTTTTACCCAAGTGACGAGATCGTAAGCTCAATAGAAGAGGAACAAAAGAATTACATAAAACTAAAATTCTTTTGGAAAATCTTCTAAATCTTACAACCGCACTTATAAACATTTACATCTTTCTCCACTTGTTATGCTTTCGTTCAACCTGAACGAAGTAACATAACCATGTAAGTTTGTTTTGTCTGTTACAACAAAAACCCCTTCGTCGACCGTGCCAGTGTCTATTAATAGAACAGTGTTTGGCTTGCTTGTTTGGGATACCATAGTATTTTGTTGTTGCAAAAATCGTCAGGCAAAATCCCATTATTGTTGTTTTTGTTCCTCTTCTATTGAGTTTTCGATCTCGTCACTTGGGTAAAAAATGTTTTTTGTCATAGAAGTTAGTTTTTAAATAATATCTGGGGAGAATATCCCAGACAAGAAACAAGGGAACTGATGAGGATTGGTGGCTCTTTCCGAAACCTAGGTATTCCCTGCCTTACCCACTGGTAAACATTACTATCGTTCTCCACTCATAAACAAACGTTGTTTTTATAAAAACAACAATAATGGGATTTTGCCTGACGATTTTTGCAACAATATAATTAATATAGATAAAAATGAATTTTTATTGATTAATAATATCTTCATTTTTATATTACTTCTTAAATTTTCAATTATTTTAATAACAAATAGTTTTTTACTGATTTGATATAAAATATTTCCATATTATATATTCCAAACGCTTAACGCTAATAAGAGAAATTTAAACCAATTTTGGCGTTGATAGGTATGGGCAGGACTGTTTTATAGTTATTGTATACTATAAATCTTACCTAATAAAGGATTCCCTCTTCTATGTGGGCTATTGAATGGTTCTCTCTGTCGCGCACTCAATGTATTGCCTTTTTGAAACATTCCGGTATCATTTTCAATACTAAACATACTAGACACAATACAATTTTGTGACAAATTTCAAAGCTCTTCATCAGATTTCATCTCAATATAGTGATTTCTATACTCCGCCTGTATTGAAATCATTTTATTCTTTCTGCATCTACACTTGCGTTTTATGGAAGCTGATAATTAAAGAAATAATATTATAAAAACAAAAAATCATCTTTAACTATATATTAGTTATAACTAGTTGATTTTATTTTAGACCTATTAAAAATAAAAATGTTTTGCTATTTTTCCTTCTATAAATCTAAAAGTTTCATTTGATTCGGATCAAAAGTTTAATTTCAATTGCAAAAAGTTTTCTTATTCTGATAAACGAAACTAAAAAAATAAGTCTTGCAATATAATAACTTTCTTTACAGAAAATCCCAAAAATTCAATTAAAAAACAAACAAATCAGCCAAATATTTAAATCAACCAGCAAAATTTCCAAAAAAAATACGAAAATTCAATTAGAAAATTGAAAATGTTCGAAAATTCGACAAGAAAATCGGAATAGTCAAACAAATAATTCCGAAAAACCAGCAAGAAATTAAAAAATAAATCGAAAATTCCAAGATACCCGAAATAGACAACCAAATTAGGCAAAAAGTTGCAAAAACTTGAACAAAAAATTTAATTTCCCTTTTAAAAAGCGACCAAATTAAAATTGAATAATGTTGCTGAAATAATCAAAATACGGAATATCGGGACGTACCGTCATATAGGGACTATACGAAGACTTGGAAATTTTTGTCATAGGCTGTAGTACCCATTACGAACTTCTAGTACCAAATTTGAAAGAGTTCCGGTGAATAATGTCGATAATATCATGAAAATACGAATATTGAGAGGTACTGCTATACAGGGGCTATACGAAGACTTGGACCTGCACAGACAATTTTCTATCTTAGGCTGTAGTATCCATTACGAACATCAAATGCCAAAATGGAAACAATTCCGCTGAATAATGTCGCTAAAATCATCAAATACGGAAGATCGGGAGGTACCTTTATATTGGGGCTATACGAAGACGTGGACCTGCACAGACAATTTTCTATCTTAGGCTATAGTATCCATTACAAACTCTAAACACGAAATTCGAAACAATTCCGGTAAATAATGTCGCTAAAATAATCAAAATATCGAATATCGGGAGGTAGCGTTATACGGGGGCCATACAAAGACGTGGACGTGCACAGACAATTCTGTTTTAGGCTGTAGTATCCATTACGAACTTCAAATGCCAAATTGGAAACAATTCCGCTGAATAATGTCGCTAAAATCATCAAATACCGAAGATCGGGAGGTACCTTTATATTGGGGCTATACGAAGACGTGGACCTGAACATACAATTTTCTGTCTCTGGCTGTAGTGTCCATTGCGAACTCCTAATACCAAATTCATCAAAATAACGAATATCGGGAGGTACCGATATATGGGGGCTATATGAAAACGTGGACCAACATGGCCCATTTACAAACTTTACCCGACTACTGCAAAATAAACAAGTGTGCAAAATTTACCCTTCTATCTCAATTCGTTCGAAAGATAGCGGGATTACAGCAGTCAGATGTGCGTCGCTAAATCGACTTAGAATTTTACGCTGATAAAGAATATATATATTTTATTGGGTTTGACATGAGTATTTCGAGGAGTTACAAACGGAATTACAAAGTTAATATACCCTCCATAGTATGGTGTGTGTAGAGTATAAAACCGGTGAAATATGCAGCTAAAATCAGCAAAATACCGTATATAGGGAGGTATTGTTATATCGGAGTTATACTAAGACCTGGACCTCCATAGCAAATTTTCTGTCACATGCTGTTGCATCCATTAGGAACTTCAAATACGACATCTCAAACTAATTCGGTGAGTATTGTACAAAAAATCGGCAAAATAACGATTATAGGGAGGTACTGATTTATGGGGCCTATACGTGGACATACATAGACAACTTTCTGTCATAGGCTGTAGTATCCATTACGAACTTCAAATGCCAAATTTGAAATAATAATGTCGCTAAAATCATCAAAATACCGAATATCGGGAGGTACTGATATATATGGGGCCTATATTCTGTCACAGGACGTAGTTCCCATTACGTAGTTTGATACTACTTTGGTGAATAAAGACGACAAAATCATCAAAGTACCGAATATTGGGAGGTACTGATATATGGAGCCTATACGAAGACTTGGACCTACATAGACAATTTTCTGTCCCAGACCGAAGCCCATTACGAACTCCAAATACATAATTTGAAACTACTCCGGTGAATAAAGACGCTAAAATCATAACGTTATATATAGGCTATATGAAACGTGGACTTACATGGCCCATTTAACTTAACGAACATAACCTGGCTACTGGCCTACTATCTCAATTCTTTCGAAAGATAGCGTGATTACAACAGGAGAAAGAATTCTACTTATCTTGAGAAATTGTTGTTTGTCGGCCTTTTTATTTGATTTATAAATAATTAGATTTTTTCGAGCTTAAGTCCATTTTCGGATTTATTTATTGATTACAATAAGATGTTCCCAATATTTCGCAATTATCAAATTGCATCTTCGGGGACAATATATTTTAGTAAACACACTTTTTAATATCACAGCATTTTGTTAGGGGCACAATTATTTTCCAAAAAAGAGATTTCTTACATTTACATAAAATAGTCAGATTTACTTAACAGCTAATGTAGTTTTACTACTATTGTCTGGTGTTATTATTGCTCTAATTATTTCTACGTATTGCACGATCTCTTCTTTGTCAAGTGTCGATAACAATAAGCTGCATTATCGGTATTGCTTTTGTACTTGATCTTTTTGTTTGTTATTCTGTTAATTATATGCAGCATATCCAATGTTAACCATCTGTTGTAGTTATTCTCCGCCTGTAATACTCATATTTTGTCAAAGTTTGGTACGTGGTTGTTAAGTTTACAGTGTTCAGCAAGTGCTGTTTTTTGAATATAGTTTTGGTTCCTTAATTTAATGTCTGATTTATGTCCCGATGTTCTAGTTTTTAATTTTTTTTTTTTTTTTTTTTTTTTTTTTATGTGGTACCTACATATACTTTTCCACATTTTTCGTCTTTTGATCCATCACATTCAATGCTATATATTACATTGTGTCTCTCTCTTAACGGAATTCTACTTTTGGTATTAGTAAATAAACTTCGTAGTGTATTGTTTGTCCGTGTTGCTATTTGCATTTTATCATTGTCATATAAATCGGAATTTTGTAATCTCTCAGATAATCCAGGAATATAAATCAAAGGTTTTTAGTTTTTTCATTATAATAATTTTCTCATTTGTAATTAGATTTCGGTATGTTATATTTATTTATTAATTTTTTAATTAATAATTTTGGAAAAGAGTTTTTGGACAGTATTTCTCGTATTTTGTTTTTATTAGTTTCGTGGAATTTATGGTCGCTAATATTCAATATTCTGTTTTTAAGGTTTCTACCCGTGTAATAATCATATGTTTTGGATGTTTCGAGTGGAAATTTAATATGCGACTCGATGCCGTCGGTTTTTGATACCAGTTCATTTCTATTTTATTGTCCTCTCTCATTACGAGTGTGTCCAGATATGGGATGGAACCATTATTCTATTTTTCAATGGTAAATTTAATATTTTTGTTGAAATTGTTGAAAGTCGCCAATGTTTCTTATATAGCATTTTCCCCTACAATCATAAATAAATCGTCTACATACTTTGTCGATATCACAGGTTTCGTTTTAAGTTTTTCCATGCAGGTGTCAAGTAGTTTCTCCATCACTATATCAGCTACAATCGGAGAAGCTGGTGAACCCATAGGTAGTCCTTTCTTTTGTTTGTATATTCTGTCCTCTTATTGAAAATATCGGTTATCTTTAATACAAAACTTCAAAATACTTAAAAATAAGCTCTTTGACATATTGGTGTATTCTTTAATTTCGTTCCATCTTTCCTCTATTAATTCTAGTCCCAGGTCCACAGGTCCCAGGTATACTTGGAAAAGTGACACAACATCAAATGAGACCATCTGCTCTTCGTCTCGTTAGGAGAAAAATTTGAATTACCAACTAGTAAACAGAACTTTCCACTACTCAAAGTCATTGCTGACGGCGACGACATCATACAAACAAACAACGACAAAGAGCAACAAGAAATAATGAGAACCAAATTTACAACAATGCTAGACTTACATCTAAACAAAATGAGAGATAGCTACAGAGACAAATTTATTAACACAACAGTGGCTCACAGCAAAACATTTTTTAAACAAAATAAAAATATTTTAATTTTAAATTCGGATAAGGGTAATGTGACAGTTGCTATGTATAAAGATGATAAACAACAAAGAATGAATGAGATATTAGGTGACATGATGACTTACCAACGATTAATTAAAGACCCCACATCTAACTTGTCCAAGAAACACAATGAACTCGTAGAAGAATTGTTTAAAAACAATAGTATATCGACAGCAGAGAAAAAATGTCTGAAAACTGACGTGGCTACAGCACCGAGACTATACGGAAAAGAAAATTCCTCTTGAGACCTATATGTTCATCGGTTAACTCACCTTCAATACAATTATGCAAATATGTGGTAAATATTCTAAAAAATCTGACCAAAAACTCCAAATACAATGTAAGGGACTCGATGCAATTTAGAGATAAGATTGAAAAGTTTGAAGTTTTGTATTATAAAGATAACCGATATTTTCAATATGAGGGCAGAATATACAAACAAAAGAAAGGACTACCTATGTGTTCACCAGCTTCTCCGATTGTAGCTGATATAGTGATGGAGAAACTACTTGACACCTGCATGGAAAAACTTAAGACGAAACCCGTGATATTGACAAAGTATGTAGACGATATTGACAATGTATGTACACGAAACATTGGCGACTTTCAAAAATTTCAACAAAAATATGAAATTTATCATTGAAAAGGAGAATAATGATTCCATCCCATATCTGGACACACTCGTAATGAGAGAGGACAATAAAATAGAAATGAACTGGTATCAAAAACCGACGGCATCGAGTCGCATATTAATTTTCCACTAGAAACATCCAAATCAAATGATTATTACACCGGTAGAAACCTTATAAACGGAATATTGAATGACTGACCAAAAACTGTTTTCCAAAATTATTAATTGAAAAATTAATAAATGAATATAATATACCGAAATCTAAGGACAAATCAGAAAAATATTACAAATCAATGATTTATATTCCTGGATTATCTGAGAGATTTCAAAATTCCGATATATATGTCAAGGATAAACTGCAAATGTCAACACGGACAACCAATACACTAAAAAGTTTATTTACTAATACCAAAAGTAGAATTCTGTTAAGTGAGAGACACAATGTAATATATAGCATTGAATGTGATGGAACAAAAGACGAAAAATGTGGAAAAGTGTAGGGACCACAAAAAAAAAAACAAATTAAAAACTAGAGCATCGGGACATAAATCAGACATCAGACAGGAACCAAAACAATATTCAAAACACAGCACTTGCTGAACACTGTAAACTCAACAACAACATACCAAACTTTGACAAAATGCGAGTATTACAGGCGGAGAATAACTACAACAGAAGGTTAACATTGGAGATGCTGCATATAAATAACATACCAACAAACAAAAAGATCAATTACAAAAGCGATACCGAGAATGCAGCTTATTGTTATCGACACTTGACAAAGAAGAGATCGTGCAATACGTAGAAATAATCAGTGCAATAATAACACCAGACAATGGTAGCTGTTAAGTAAATCTGTTAGCTGTTAAGTAAATCTGACTATTTTATGTAAATATAAGGAATCTCTTTTTGGAAAATAATTGTGCCCCTAACAAAATGCTGTGATATTAAAAAGTATGTTTTCTGAAATATATTGTCCCTGAAGATCCAATTTGGTAATTGCGAAATATTGGGAACATCTTATTGTAATCAATAAAATAAATCCGAAAAAGGCCTAAAGCTCGAAATATACCCTCCATAGTATGGTGGAGGGTATAAAAAGATCAATTTCGAAAATATGAACCGAAAAAATACTATGTAACGAAAAAAAGAATACGCGGTTCGTTATAAAGCGGGCTTTTTTGTTGTTCTAACACGTAATAAATTTTTGAACTTTGGACACTTGTTTGTTTTGTTTTTTATTATTATAATTTTTTTTCTTTCGAAACGCGAGCTCACAATAAATAAACATTCCCCCGACCTGATATTTGTTGATGATGATGGGGATGGTGTTGATGAGGATGATTATGTTGTTGTTGATGATGAAGACCAATGCTGCGAAAATAAAAGCAAAACCCAATTAGAAATTTTTTCCAAAGGCTCGCGTCCTGTTCGAATGAACCAACATGTAAATGCTCCGAAATTGCGCTCCGATAATAAAAATGGGAGAAATAAATAAAAACAAATAGTTCTAATTTTAAATTTAAATAAAAGCCGTCTCTTTATTAATAAATAACAAAATAATAAAAAAAGGGAAAATTAGCAAACAGATTACCTGTGTTACGATTGATCGAAGCTTAGTAATAATGCCGAAAGGCGGTGTAGGAGCATTTATTTTTATGACTTTATCTACATTATTACCAATTTTTTTTAAGTTTCGCATTTGATAATTGTAAAGGCTTATGACAAATGTTACCTTTGCAGGTCCATGTCGTCGTATAGACCCTAATATGACAGCTACATATTTTTAAGATTTTAACAGAATTTTTAACGGATTTAAATGTTTTCGAGAATTGCCAAATTAGGTCCAAATGGTGGAGGGTATTCAAAGCTCGGCCTGGCTGAACTTACAGCTTTTTGACTTGTTGTTTTTAGCTTAACCTACACCACGGCAGCTGTTAGTCCTGGTTTCTATTAACTCATGTTTTAGGGCTATCATTAATTGTTTACCTCAGTTCAATTTTCATATTTCTTCTACATATGGCAGTGCAGTGCCTTTTGTGTTACGAAAACCCTTCTGTATATATTATCTCCCTATGTTCGCATTTTTTTTACTTCCTATGTTGCTGCTTTGTGTTTGGAAATCTCCTCCAAAGTATACATTTTTTTGATTCAAACAGCAAAATGTAAACTGTTTTAATTACTTTGGGACACCAAGTAATTGTAGTCATTTTTAGTTCTGTTGCAATTGAGTGTCTAAACTATATTAAAAAAAAAAAAAAAAATCCCAATATATTTAAGTTAACAATGTCTACAATTATCATAATATAAAAAAGTAAAAAAGCAGAGCAGACAGCAGCCGGGCTGAATCTAAATCAATTCCTAATATTAGTTGGAAATTGAAAGCATGGAAATTGGAATAATTGGTTTCTTCACAGTTATGAAGGTAGTCAGCCCCACCGCCACACCAAGGCTTATTCTCCGGAAAAGTAAAACAGTCGAACTGTGTAATGCTACTACGATGAGTAATTTTTAATTAGATATGCTAACGCATATCGCATCATGATAACTATGTAAAGTTTCAAATGTACATTTATTATGCTATGGTCAATATTACTGAAACACCAATCAATTTTAGTTAAACCATTCGTTATTGGTGTATTCAGAAGAGAAAAAAGACTGTTATTATTAAGAAATAATTCAGTAGCTGGTTTGTCTCTTTGACGGCATATGTTAAAATCGCCAACTACTACAAGTTTCTGAGAATTCGTTCATGCATGTAACACATAGCTTAAAACTTCCTGTAGGCAATTCACAGTGTAATTCTTATTTCGATACACAACCAATATGTTGATATCTCTCATTTCAAACAGCATAAGTTCCAATGTTTTATTGTGGACTTGTTTATGGAACTTATATTGTACAATTTTAGACATTTCATTTTTGAAATAAATCATTAACCCACGTTTACATTTGCGATTGCTGTTATCAGTGGAGTCCAACCTCATCCTTGGCAGTATGGTAAAACCGGGAATGTCATACAGTTCATGATATAGTGTCCACGTTTCAACAAAACATAATATGTCGGCGTTAAGCAACAGCGAATTATTACGAACATCTTCCAGGTGAAGACTTTGTTTGAGTGGCGTACTTTATCCTCTTGTTTGAGTGGCGGAGATGGATTAAAATTGCCTTAAATAAAACGGCCGGAAGCGGTCGTCGCTCGTCTACAAGCTACATATAGAGCCGACTTATTCATTCCTGGCTTCAAGTGGACAGTAACTCTTTCATATGTGGCACCTTGGCTTTTATGAATTGTTATGCCCTCTGCCGGTACGATCGGAAACTTCTTCCGATCTATATTAAACTGCTCATTACGTTTATATTGAAAAGTTTTTACACAGACATCAATAGGGTCCATGATTCAGGTGGATGGCTTTTTTTTTTTTGAACGGGCTAAAACTCCTACATTTTCCTGAGGAAATTTGATCCAAATTGTGGAAGGCTTCCTGAAGTCTTTAACGTTAGCATATATGGTAAACCTCGAGTTTCGGAAATTTTAAACGTTTTAACAGATTCCAAGATTCCTATTCTATTTTCATCTGTTAGCCCAGTGGATTTGACAATGGCACATGCTTCAGATATTACTTCTTCAGTTTGAATGGAGTTCAACTTCAAAGTATTGTAAACATTGACTTCTTCACTGGAGCAAAACAAATGTATGGCATCATGAGGAATGGCAGATAGAGATACAATCCGCTGTCGTAAAAGGGTAACACCTTCGTTTGTCATTTGCCGCATTATTTCCTTCATATCAAAATATTTGAATTTATCCCACAATGTAGATCCATATATTTTACTATAGGGATTATTTGTTGGTGCTGCAAATATACACCGATCACCCACAGGAGAAAGCTATTTCAAATCTCCAAAAACAAGTACAGATATTCCTCCGAAATATTCAGTACTTTTAAAAATTTGTTTTAGACGTGCGTCTACATACGAAAACATTTTCGATCCCACCATGGAAATTTCGTCTATAATCAGTAGACTGAAGGTCACGAGTTTCACATAGATTGCGTTTATTGCTTCTCGACCTAATGGTCCCAACTCCGAATTTGACTGATTAATAGGAAGGAAAATATAGAATGTAATGTGGCTCCACCTATACCGAAAGCGGCTTTACTTGTAGGAGCTGTCAGTAGCACTTTAGTTGATATCGAGTCGGCCCCTATAACTGTTCAGCCTTCTATTAACAGATTGATAAATAGCCGAAATTAATCTGCTCTTCCCAACACCGGCGCCTCATCCAATAAATTCATAAAATGTTGATCCACATTTTATATTATGTGAGAGATGTTTCAAATGTCTGGTATTCAATGTGCGATTCATAATGAAGAGATCGGATTCAGAAATTAGAGGAGGAAGTTTAGTTATACGTATTGATCCTTCGGGAGCTTCATCTGATATAGCATCACCTTGTGCTTGTAAAATGTTTATGTTAGGATCTATATATGGTACGCCAAGAACTCTGAATTCATCATCGACAATTTCATTATCAGGTTATTCGTTTATATTATCTACCAACTCTTCCCCTCTTAGCCGCTGAAGAATATTTTCGAGTTCTCGCTCCTCGAAGACAGCATACTTTTTCCGGTTCAACTCAATACTTTCTTTAAAAGCAATGCAAGTAGCTTCGTTATCATTCTGCAACAAATCAACTTCCTCATTTCTCCAAGGGAGAAACATCATTACTAATTCTCTAAAGTAATCGCTTCTATGAGTGTTGACGTTAAATCTTTTGTACCGAATGACATGGGGTTTTACTTTCTCATTGATGAAACTAATATTATCCTTTAATTGAAAAGTCCATAACACCTGTTCAGAATTATATTCCGGATCTTGCTCTTCGTAGTTATGTTCTATTGCCTTGCTACTACGTGTTCTGGAATACTTATATTTAGCTGCGAACTCTGCTAGAGATAAATCTTTTAATTCATCTGGTCGTTGAATGTAATGTTCCAAGATATATCTACAGAATCAAGGGGCAAATTCTGTAACTGTTCCCGAGACATAAGCATCAATACTCGCTCTTCAGGTTGTCCAGTATTTTTGTGAACCTCAGCATTGCTACCTTCTGATAGCCGCATTTCTAAACAGCAATATGTGTCTTCTTGTGCAGATATCTCCGGATCCGAGATGAACTTGTGAGCAATATGTTCCAACT
The DNA here is from genome assembly GCF_030504385.1 of Musca domestica. Classification (NCBI taxonomy): domain Eukaryota; kingdom Metazoa; phylum Arthropoda; class Insecta; order Diptera; family Muscidae; genus Musca; species Musca domestica. Next base: position 654,403 of record NW_026712208.1, read on the forward strand.
TATTATGTAATTAATGGTATAACTACAACATGCTTATGGATCTAAGATATACTGAATATACATATTTGCTCTGTGTATCGACAATATAGTGGAATTACAAGGATTCACGATCTGATCTTGGAATCTTCCGCATAAAAAATTAGGTTTCTTTAAAGATGATCGCAGAGATAACACATAATTTTCGTAAGTTAAGCTTATATTTTCATGATAAAGAAAATATTCAAAATTATTTAATTCCGCCTCTAATTGGGAGCCCAAATTTGCATTTAACATATTTTGAATTTTCTCATATTATACTTTATACTTCTGCATATTTTCGCAGTTCTAAGGAAGCGGCAATATTATTTCAGTTGTAGGCATTGGTGGATATGACATATCATAACGACAAATCTTTTCACCACGGAACTCCCTAATACTTTTGGAATATCCTTTAAACAGTACATTCCATGAATGTGGGGAGATCCACTTTGTTGGAATTCCACTCTCCAATAATATATTTCTACAAAATGGTTGTCAAAAATTCCAATATTCATTTTAAATAAAGAAAATAATTGCCAGAATCGGAAATCAAAGTAGCGGAAGCATGTAACCGCGTCGTTGCAGATTAAGCGAGCTTTTCGGAGAAGGAGAGATTAGCAGCTTCTTCAGAAAAATCAATATTATCAACAGTTTTCGACAGGATTACTAAAAGTTCACACCATTTATTTTCGGCAGGAGACAAAGTTATGAAGAATTTTGGAAGTCCAAATTGCCTGATCATGGCAGCAGCCTTCTTTTTCTCTGCTTCCCAGTTGGCAGGAGAAGTGCGCATACCCTTGAGTATGCGAAAACAATCGTCGTATTGAATAAGGCTGTTCATATATGTTTCATCCAAAGCAGTGTTTTACCACAACAAATGGAAACAAAAGCCAACTCTTCAGAATCAGTGTCCACCGGTCGGCGACCTTCACCTGGAGCCATGACAACTCGTTGATGAGGCACATTTTCATCGACCCTATTCTCGAGCATTGTTTGGTGACAAACTGGATTAAGGATTTCCATGGCATATTCAAAATACGGAATGTCTGCCCTCTGACCATCATTACCTCTTGGTCTTCTTGATTCGCAACAAAGTGTACGACCTCTGTAACCTCTGTACGACCTGTAACCTGTAAACCACCTTCATCAATTGTTATACCATGTTTGATATACAACTCTGTATTAATCAAGAATCTGGCTGCTTCAATTACTTTCGCCGGTATTTTGTTTCAGTCATATAATCATGCTGATATTCCAAGCGGCGTTTGAGATGAAATTGAATTACCTGTGCAAGATCAAAGCATCTGGGAAGGGATGTAACTGTTTCATTCACCGATATAGGTACATTTACGACAGCACCACGAATTGCTCTTTGCCTTTCAAAACCAAGGGTCATAATAATCATGAAAGGCAATCTAGCAGTTACTAGACGTTACTCTACTGATGTTAAGTCTTTGAGAGGATTTGGAATATTGGGAAAGTCTAAGCCTATTCTTATTCTTATTATCTTCCTAATATCTCTGCTGCAAGTTTTACAAAATGTGTAAAAGTCATTATCATATGCAAAACGTTCAGACAAAAAAACTTCCGAAAGAAAATTTAAATTTGACATACCTTCTTTTTCAGGAGTTCTACTTGGTGAGGAAACCACAAACATCCGCAGCATGTATATATCCTTGTTGGCCCTTGCTTTATGGTTTCGTTATAACGATGAAATCTCTTTTCATTACGCCAGCTGATTATCCTCGCTGATTTCTCTTGCCTTTCTCCTCCTTTCGACCTCTAACGCATTGGTCCTAATTCTATTGGCGGGGTTACGTCTATGACGTTCGATTTTAGAATTTATTGATCGATATATGTCCTGTTGTTCACTCCTTCGTACGTTTCGTCTTCCTTGTATTTGGCGAGTATTGCGCTCCGACACACGACCCCCTGGATTCTGACGTCTTTGTGAATGCATCATTGTATTCCTTTGCTGCTCCTCTTCACGATAGATATGATCCCGGCGTCTTAGTAAATGAGCTACATCTACTTGCTCCTCTCTGCGGTAGAGTTCATCCTGTCATCTTAGAATGTGTTCGGCAGTATTTCTCTGTTGCTCTTCTTCATGATATAAGTGGTACTGGCGTCGATGACCTGTTCGGCAGTGTTCCTGAACTGCTCTTCTTCGTGATATAAAGTGTCCTGGCGTCGATTAGCATGTTCGGCAGTGATTCTCTGTTGCTCTTCATCATGATAAAAGGGGTCCTGGCGTCGGATAGCATGTTCGGCAGTGTTCCTCTGCAGTTCATCTTCATGATAGATGGGATCCCGGTGACCCATGTCTCGTTGTTGCTCCGATGCTCGAAAACCATAATCTTGTCGTCGTAACATTCTCCATTCTGTAAATCTAAGCAATTATCTTTCTTCCTGCATTAAATCAACGGCGAATTCCCATTTCAAATTTTAATAATTATATTAATTCTTAATCTCGAATTTTTTAACGTTTTTTCACTAGTACTAAACATGTTGTTTACAAATTAGGTGTATAACTATCAAATGATGCAGGTAAAATTGTAACATACATTTGTAATATCCCCGACTATTACCTACTATTCATACTCAAATAATAACCTTTGGTGAGTGAGCATGGCAAAACAACAATATTTTATTATTTTATTGCAGGTAGGTAATAAATGATGAGTAAACACGTTGTAAACTTATCAATCTGCAGGTACACTTTGTTACTACCTATGATATTTAAGCAATATAAAAATCTGATTTTCGCCAAAAGTGACAGATATATATCTTATTTGCACTATTACGCATTCATATTCAAATCACTTCGGATTATCACAAATTTTAGTATGAAACATGTATATTAATTTAAAGCACTTCCTTCTTGGCTGAATTCGTTCGGAGTGCCAAAACTCACTCCATTATGATATTAGCCATTTGGTGCAAAATAAACCTGAAATGCGGTTAAAATATATATCTGAACCAATCTCCATCAGATATATGGAACCAAATATTATTGTTAAAGAGTGTATATTACGAATATGAGGGACTTAAAGGCCAAATCTGATGAAACATATATATGGGAGCTATAGCTATATTTGAACCGATTTTCACTAAATTTGATGTATTTGCTTCTATGCTGAATGGGATGATATTGGACGTTTGGCGCACAATTAAAACGAAATCGGATGAAGATATATATATATATATATATATATATATATATATATATATATATATATATATATATATATATATATATATATATATATATATATATATATATATATATATATATATATATATATATATATATATAGATATGAACCGATATTTATAAAATTGAAACATATATTTCGTGGCTGTATCTGATACCAAATATTATTCTTGTAACGTGCATTTTTCGAATTTGAGGGACTTAAAGACCAAATCTGACAGATTTTCACTAAATTTGATATACTTGCTATTAGACTAAAATCGGTCGGAGGTGCCAAAATCAGGCCATTTGTGCTGATATTAGCCATATGGTGCACATTTAACCCGAACTCGGATGAAGATATATATGGGAGGTATATCCAGATCTGAACAGATTTTAATAAAATTAAAATCAACTATTTTTGGGCTGTATCTGATATCTGTTACCAAATATAATTCCTGTGGAGTGCATATAACGAATGTGAGGGTCTTGAAGACCAAATCGGATGAAACATATATATGGGACGTATAGCCATATCTGAACCGATTTTTACTAAAATTGGTGTATTTGCTTCTAGGCTGAATGGGCTGATATTGGACGTTTGGCGCACAATTAAAACGAAATCGGATGAAGATATATATAGGAGCTATATCCAAATCTGAACCGATATTTATAAAATTGAAAACATATATTTCTTGGCTGTATCTGATACCAAATATTATTCTTGTTTCGTGCATTTTTCGAATTTGAGGGACTTAAAGAACAAATCTGACCGATTTTCACTAAATTTGATATACTTGCTTCTAGACTAAACTCGGTCGGAGGTGCCAAAATCAGGCCATTTGAGCTGATATTAGCCATATGGTGCACATTTAACCCGAAATCGGATGAAGATATATATGGGAGGTATATCCAAATCTGAACAGATTTTAATAATATTAAAATCAACTATTTTTGGGCTGTATCTGATATGTGTTACCAAATATCATTTCTGTGAAGTGCATATAACGAATGTGGGGGACTTAAAGACCAAATAGGATGAAACATATATGTGGGAGGTATAGCCATATCTGAACCGATTTTTACTAAAATTGGTGTTCTTTGTTCTAGTCTGAATTCAGTCGGATTTGGAAGATGTATATGGGAGTTATATCCAAACTGAACAGTTTGTGGTGAAATTAAAATCAACTATTTTTGGGCTGTATCTGATATCTGGTACCAAATATCATTCCTGTGGAGTGCATATTACGAATGTGAGGGACTTAAAGACCAAATCAGATGAAACATATAGCTATATATGAACCGATTTTTACTAAATTGGTGCACTTTATTTTAGGTTGAATTCAGTCGGATTTGCCAAAAAAATCATGCCATTTGGGCTGATATTGGCCATTTGGTGCACAATTAACCCGATCGGACGAAGATGTATATGGTAGGTATATTCAAATCTGAAAAGATTGTGATGAAAGTAAAATCAACTATTTTTGGGCTGTATCTGATATCTGGTACCAAATATCATTCCTGTAGAGTGCATATAACGAATGTGAGGGTCTTAAAGACCAAATCGGATGAAACATATATATGGGAGGTATAGCTATATCTGAACCGATTTTTACTAAAATTGATGTACTTTGTTCTAGTCTGAATTCAGTCGGATTTGGAAGACGTATATGGTAGGTATATCCAAACTGAACAGATTGTGATGAAATTAAAATCAACTATTTTTGGGCTGTATCAGATATCCGGTATCAAATATCATTACTGTGGAGTGCATATTACGAATGTGAGGGACTTAAAGACCAAATCTGATGAAACATATGTATGGGAGCTATAGCTATATCTGAACCGATTCTCACTAAATTTGCTGTATTTGCTTCTAGGCTGAATGGGCTGATATTGGACGTTTGGCGCACAATTAAAACGAAATCGGATGAAGATATACATAGGAGCTATATCCAAATCTGAACCGATATTTATAAATTGAAAACATATATTTCTTGGCTGTATCTGATACCAAATATTATTCTTGTATCGTGCATTTTTCGAATTTGAGGGACTTAAAGACCAAATCTGACCGATTTTCACTAAATTTGATATACTTGCTTCTAGACTAAACTCGGTCGGAGGTGCCAAAATCAGGCCACTTGAGCTGATATTAGCCATATGGTGCACATTTAACCCGAAATCGGATGAAGATATATATGGGAGGTATATCCAAATCTGAACAGATTGTGATGAAATTAAAATCAACAATTTTTGGGCTGTATCTGATATCCGCTACCAAATATAATTCCTGTGGAGTGCATATTACGATTGTGAGGGACTTAAAGACCAAATCGAATGAAACATATATATGGGAGCTTTAGCTGTATCAGATCTTCTTTAAGCTTGATGTGCTTGCTTCCAGACAGAATTTGGTTGGATGTACCAAATGGAATGGATGGATGTACCTTCTTTTGTCAGGAGTTCTACTTGTTGAGGAAACCACAAACCTCCGCAGCATGTACATATCCTTGTTGGTCCTTGCTTGATGGTTTCGTTATAACGATGAAATCTCTTTTCATTACTGCAGCTAATTATCCTCGCTAATTCCTCCTGCCTTTTTTCTACTGTAAAGCTATTTATTTTTGCTCTGCTCCTTTCGACCTCTAACGCATTGGTCCTAATTCTATGGGCGGGGTTACGTCTCTGACGTTCGACTCTAGAATGTATTGATCGATTTATGTCCTGTTCTTCACTCCTTTGTAGGTTTCGTCTTTCTTGTATTTGGCGAATATTTCGTAAACGCTCCGATTCACGAACCTCTGGATTCTGATAAAAGGTGTCCTGGTGTCCGATAGCATGTTCGGCAGTGTTCCTCTGCAGTTCATCTTCATGATAGATGGGATCCCGGTGTCCCGTGTCTCGTTGTTGCTCCGATGCTCGAAAACCATAATCTTGTCGTCGTAACATTCTCCATTCTGTAAATCTAAGCACTTATCTTTCTTCCTGCATTAATCAACGGCGAATTCTCATTTCAAATTTTAATAATTATATTAATTCTCAATCTCGAATTTTTTAACGTTTTTTACTAGTACTAAACATGTTGTTTACAAATTAGGTGTATAAGTATCAAATCATGCAGGTAAAACTGTAACATATTCATACTCAAAATATAATAAAATATATTCATACTCAAATAATAACCTTAGGTGTGTGAGCATGGCAAAACAACAATATTTATTATTTTATTGCAGGTAGGTAATAAATGATGAGTACACATGTTGTAAACTTATCAATCTACAGGTAGACTTTGTTACTGCCTATGATATTTAAGACTAATAAATTGTAAAGAATTTAATATACGTCAAAATATTTGAAGGCATTTAAAATTGTCTAAATGGTTTTGACATCTCTTTTGAATCTTAATTTTCTGCACAAACATGCGCAATGTGCCTTCGGTATCCTTACAATAGCTGATTCCTCAATCTTATTTGAATCAGATCGGAACTAAGTTTTAGGCAGCGTATTTGATATTTGGTGTAGCATTGATTAAATTTTTAGTATTGCCAAAATTTGTGCGTATTCACATTTAGTTCACTAAAAACTTAATATCGGATGAACATTTATATGACAGATATAGCTATATCTGGATGGATATTAATCAACTTTATCGCATTTTTCTGTGGGTTGAACTAAATCGCATGTGCTGAAATTTGTCCGATTTGGGCTCTTGAGATGCTTGTTGTGAACAATAATTATAACATATAGGAGAAATATAAAAATCTGATTTTCGCCAAAAGTGACAGATATACATATTATTTGCACTACTACGCATATATATATATATATATATATATATATATATATATATATATATATATATATATATATATATATCTATATCTATATATATATATATATATATATTTATACAGCCACATTTTTTCAGCGGAATTGTCTATACCCATATGTAAGGTATTTCCGGTGTTAGGTATTTTTAAGATTTTAACAGAATTTTATTTTCAAAAAATTTTCTATTTCATTTAAATGGTGGCGGTTATACAAATGTTCCGCCCGACCAAACTTACTGTTTTTTTACTTGTTCGTTTTACTTCAGACGATTCCGCTGAAAAATGTGGCTAAAATCATCAAAATACCGACTATGATGGGGAACTGTTATGTGGGGTTATACGATATCGTGGACCTATATTGATAATTAAAATACCTAGCATCGGAAGGTGCCTACATATGGGGTGATATACGATGTTGTGGACCTATATAGACAAATCTATGTCTGGGGGTATTTTAGACAATTCCGTTGAAAAATGTGGCTAAAATCAACAAAAATACTATGTCCATACCCATATATTCGAATCTTCCTCGGAGGATCAATGTTTTGAGTGAGAAGAGAAAACCAGCCACATGCTTTGGCTGTTGATTCAATTCTGATTTTATTTCAAAAATATGTTTCTTAAGTGCTACAAAAACTGTTCTAATTTAAGCTAATCGCAGCCACACAATTATTCTTATCTATTCTAATATTGAATGGAGAATATTGCAGGAGAATGGAGAATATAATATATGTTTCTTAAATGCTACAAAAACTGCTCTAATTTAAGCTAATCGCAGCCACACAATTATTCTTATCTATTCTAATATTGATTGGAGAATATTGCAGGGCTGTTTGACATTTCATTCAAGTGGTCTTGTATATCTACTGAGCGCATCGATATCTGTGCGTGTGGGTTATAACCTTTATTATCTCACACATTATCGTATGCGTTAGCGCACAAGATCACCGAATTGTAATTTTAGAATATTAATTGTTTATTGCTATGTTTTCCCAGCACCTCAACGGCATTCAAAAGTATGTACAAAATATTTTATACACATAATAAGTCTGTTGTTTCCGAATGGGTTGTGATGTTCAAACAACTACAAGGTGACGCATGAGTAGTCCTCCTACCAGAAAATGCTATAAATTTTACTTTTGGCCCCTAATATCTTAAGTTCACCTAAAAAACGGTGGAATGTCTGTCATGTACATTTGCATGTTCAAGGGAGCGCAAAAGTAAACTCCCGATGTTTTCTGGGTGTAACTAAGACATTAGGGGCCAATAGTAAAATTTATAGCAAAAGGTGACGCAAAAGTAAACTTGCGCACCTATTTTGAGAAGAGTTCAATAACACATTTGACTAATTCTGAGTCTTAGATAACAATCGTTTAAACACCAATACGAAAAGCATAGTAATTTATTAAATAAAAAACTGTTGTAGCGTACAATCTTTAAAAAACACAACAATAAAATACCCAGTAGGAAATTTACAAATCTTCAACATCAACCAATTTATTTATTTGCAACAATATGCAAAGAAAGTTCGCTACAGAACTAAACTTTCTAATTGATCGGTTGTTCAAATCCAGTAATCCAAAATGCGCAAATATATTTAAAAACGCTGACGTGCACTAATTTTATATATTTACCGTAATATATAATTACAGGCAATATTACTAAGATATTTTTTTTTTTCATAGGCTGAAAAACACTTTACGAACTTTATATAAAAATTGAACGTCTATAACATATCTAATATCATAACAATATTTAATATTAGGGGCTAAACGAAGGCGTAGTCCTGCATAAGTAATTTTTTGTCACGGGCCGACAGGGTCCACTTACGAAATTTACCTGCCTACTAATAAAATGTTGTGTGCGAATGTTTATCGTTCTATAGCATTTTCAGATTAAACTTTTTGCAATTGAAATTAAACTTTTTGAAGCGTAAATGAAACCTTTTGCAGTGGAAATGCAACCTTTTGCAGTGGAAATAAAACATGTTGCAACGGAAATGAACACTTTTGCATTTGAACTGAAACTTTTTGCAACCGAACTTAAACTTTTTACAAATTAAATAAAACTTTCAGATTTATAAAAGGAACAAGTAAAAAAGCAGTAAGTTCAGCCCGACCGAATCACCATTTGGAAAGAATTAGAAAATTTTCAAAAAAATAAAATTCTGTTAAAATCATTAAAATACCTAACATCGGACGGTGCCTACATATGGGCTATATACGATATTGTAAGCACTCACAAGGGACTCCTTGTGTAGAATTCCAGACAATTACGTTGAAAAATGTGGCTAAAATCATCAAAATACCAAATATGGGGGCTATACGATATAGTGGACCTATATAGATAATTTAAATATCTAACATCGGAAGGTGCATACATATGGGGGAATATACGATATTGTGGACCTACATAGACAAATCTATGTCTGGGGGTAAAGCACTCACAAAGAACTCCTTGTGTAGAATTTCAAACAATTCCGTTGAAAAATGTGTCTAAAATCATCAAAATACCGAATATCGGGGGTACCGTTATATGGGGGCTATGTGATATCGTGGACCTATATAGATAATTCACTTCCAAAGGATAAAGTGCTCACAAGGGACTCCCTGTGTGGAAGTTCAGACAATTCCATTGGAAAATGTGGGGGTACCGTTGTATAGGGGTTTATACGATATTGTGGACCTATATAGACAATTCCCTTTTAGGGGATAAAGTACTGACAATAAACTCCTTGTGTAGTATTTCCGACAATTCCGTTGAAAAATGTGTCTAAAATCATCAAAATACCGAATATCGGGGTACCGTTATATGGGGGCTATGTGATATCGTGGACCTATATAGATAATTCTCTTCCAAAGGATAAAGTGCTCACAAGGGACTCCTTGTGTGGAATTCCAGACAATTCCATTGGAAAATGTGGCTAAAATCATCAAAATACCGACTAACGGGGGGTACCGTTATATGGGGGCTACACGATATCGTGGACAGCCCATCTTCGAACTTGACCCGCTTGCAGACAAAAGAGAGATCTGTGCACAATTTTAGCTACCTATCTTTATTCTTAATTTAGCTTCCTATCAGTATGTCTGTCCGTCTCTCTGTCAAAATCACGATACAGCCCACATTATTTGACGTAGAGCGTTAAAATTTAGCAGAATAATTTGTATTGTGTTTAGGATGGTTGGTATTGATGATGTAGTATTGAAAATGAGATATATCATTCCGTTTGTAATATCCCTAAATATATATATATATATATATATATATATATATATATATATATATATATATATATATATATATATATATATATATATATATATATATATATATATATATATACATATATAACCAGCATGGCGCCTACGACCAATATTTAGGGATATTACAAACGGAATGATATATCTCATTTTCAATACTACATCATCAATACCAACCATCCTAAACACAATACAAATTATTCTGCTAAATTTTAACGCTCTACGTCAAATAATGTGGGCTGTATCGTGATTTTGACAGAGAGACGGACAGACATACTGATAGGAAGCTAAATTAAGAATAAAGATAGGTAGCTAAAATTGTGCACAGATCTCTCTTTTGTCTGCAAGCAGGTCAAGTAGTATTGAAAATGATCATCAACATCCCGATATTTGGTATTTTGAAGATTTTTTCCACACTTTTTCACAGATTTGTCTAAAAATTAGGATTTGTTGGTCATCAAGAACTCAAGCTCCATTGGCGAAATGTTGCATGTTGCCTACATAGCGGTACCTCCCGATATTCGGTATTTTGATGATTTTTGCAAATTTTCCCACGAATGTATCCAAAAATTGGTATTTGTGGGTCATAATTGGTTCTAGTACTTCCATTACCCTAAGGTGAAGGGTATTAAAAGTGCGGCCCGGCCGAACCTAATGTTTTTTACTTGCTTACTGTAGCGTGCTTAGAATTTTACGCTGGTCAAGAATATATATACTTTGTTGGGTCTAAAATGATTATTTCGATGAGCTACAAACCGAATGACGAACTTAATATATCTTTCATACTATGTATGGTGGAGGTATAAATATAACAAAACATTTTTATTTTAATAGATTTAAAATTAAATCAACTAGTTATAACAAAAATATAGTTAAAGAGGAATTTTTATTGATGGTTAATATATACATTTTAAACTTCTTTTAATTTCAATTATTGTAATAACCAATGGTTCTTTATTGTTTTGATATAAAACAAGTAAAAAAGCTTTAAGTTCGGCCCTCCACTATTTGGTACAAATTTGGCAATTTTCAAAAAATAAAATCCGTTAAAAATTCTGTTAACGTTTTAAAATACCGAATGTAGCCGTATACTATCGTCTATACGACGACGTGGACCTGCATAGGCAACTTTTGTCACAAACTATTACAATATTCAAATGCGACACTTGAAAAAATCTTTTTATAATACAGCTAAAATTATCAAAATACCGAATATAGGGAGGTACCATGGGGGTTATAAAACGGTGACCTACACAGGCAATTTTCTGGCACAGGCTGTAGTATCCATTACGAACTTCAAATACAAAATGTAAAATAATTCCGGTAAATAATGTCGCTAAAATCATCAAAATACCGAATATCGGCGGTACCGTTATATGGGGGCTGTTCGGAGACGTGGACCTGTACAGACAATTTTCTGTCATAGGCTGTGGTATCCATTACAAAATTCAAATACCAAATTTTACACAATTCCGGTAAAAAATGTCGCTAAAATCACCAAAATACCGCATATCGGGAGGTACTGTTATAAGGGGGCTATACGAAGACGTGGACGTACATGGCCCATTTTCAATACAAAATTCTTGCAGACATAATACACATTTGAGTAAAATTTTATCAACCTACTTCATTTGGTTCGGAAGGTAGACTGATTTCCAGAGACGGATATACGGGCGGACATTGCTAAATCGACATAGAATTTTATGCTGATCAAGAATATATATATTTTGTGGGGTCTAAAATGTATATTTCGAGGTGTTACAAACGGAATGACAAATTTACTCCATATTATGGTGGAAAGTATAAAAAGAGAAATTGAAACAAATTTTGGCATTTATAGGTATGTGCATGCCTGAAATACGAAATTAAGCTTTACTTCAATATTTAGTATTTATTGATTATGGAGATAGAACAGTCTTGCTATGTGCACAATGCACAATGTAATGCCTTATTGAAACATCCCGGTATCATTTTAAATGTTAAATATTCAAGATACAATACAATGTTGTGCCAAATTTCATCTCTATATCGTCATTTCAATAGACAGACAGGCGGACATCATTAAATCTTGACAGACATTCCGATGTTTTTGCTATAATGGCCCCTAATGTTTAAATGACAGCCCGAAAACATCGCAAGTTTATCTATATCTATAAGAGAGGAAAATGTTTGTACGTTTGTTTGTTTGTTTGTTTGTTTGTAATTTATGGACTCGAAAACTGCTGAATAGATTTTTCTGAAAATTTCCATATATACTGCAACATCGCCTGAAAGTAACATAGGCTATATACATTTTTGAATTTCCACTTGGAACTGGAGATATAGCATCAGAATCGGAGGTACCTCCCAAAAATTTAGATTTTAAATGCACATATCTATTGATCGGTTAAAGATACAGTATACAAATTTGGAATGTGTAACGGAATTTGGAACAAAAATAAGTTTGCTAAATTATATTGTAATCGGTTCAGATTTGGATATAGCTCCCATATATATTTTCGACCGATTTCGTTCTTTTGATGCCTCAAACACAATATGAATGTTCGCTTCCAATGAAATTTGGAATATGTGACGGGATTTGATGCGAAAATAAATTTGTCAAATTATATTGAAATCGGTTCAGATTTGGTTATAGCTCCCATATATATTTTCGGCCGATTTCAAGCATTTGATGCACCAAACACGCTATGTATCCCCAATTTCAATGAAATTTGAAACGTGTGATAGATTTTATCTAAAAAAAATTATTTCCCAAATTATATTGAAATCGGTTCAGATTTGGATATAGCTCCCATATATACTTTCGGCCGATTTCATGTATTTGTTGGACCAAATAAGATATGTATGTCCAAATTTAATGAAATTTAAAATAAGTAACGGAATCGGGAGCAAAAATGAATTTTTCAAATTATATTGAAATCGGTTCAGATTTGGATATAGCTCCCATATATATTTTCGACCGATTTCATGTATTTGATGCACCAAACACGCTATGTATCTCTAATTTCAATGAAATTTGGAATCTGTAGGGGAAATTAAAACGAATATACATTTGTCAAGTTATAGTAAAATCGGTTCAGATTTGGATATAGCTCCCATATATATTTTCGACCGATTTCATGTATTTTATGCACCATGCACGATATGTATGTTCGATTCCAAAGAAATTTGGAATATGTAACGGGATTTTGATTAGAAAATAAATTAGTCAAATTATATTAAAATCGGTTCAGATTTGGATATAGCTCCCATATATATTTTCCGCCGATTTCACATATTTGATGCACAAAACACGATACGTATTTCCGATTCCAATGAAATTCGGCATGAGTGGCTAAATTTGGTACAAAAATAAATTTGACAAATTATATTCAAATACGCTCAGATTTAATTATAGCTCCCATATATATACTCAGCCGATTTCACATATTTGATGCACCCAAAGCGAGAAAGACGAAATCTGGCACCAGAAAAAATTGCCAAATTTATTGAAATCAGTTGAGGTTTGGGTATAGCTAACATATGTGTGGTTACAATAATAAATGTGACAAATTAATTGGAAATTAGTTAAGATTTGGATACAGCTCCCATATATATATTCTCGGCCGATTTCACGTATTTGACGCACCAATTTCAATGAAATATGAAAGGTGTGGCGGAATTTGGTGTAAAAGTAATTTTTTTAAAATTATATTTAAATCGTATCAGATTGGGATATGATTTTAATAAGAACCATTGACCCACAACGCCTTAGGCTAACACTAAAAAACAACACAACAATTAATTTAAATACGCTTATTACGGCGAAGTATGTTGCTATCTCGAATTCATTAATTGCAATAGAAATGCCACTCAACTTCAAAAGATTGCAGTTTACTGCACGCTTGGTATTTGCTATGATTCCAATGAAATTTGGAATATGTGACGGGATTTTATCCGAAAATAAATTTGTCAAATTATATTGAAATCGGTTCAGATTTGGATATAGCTCCCATATATATTTTCGGCCGATTTCAAGCATTTGATGCACCAAACACGCTATGTATCCCCAATTTCAATGAAATTTGAAACGTGTGATAGATTTTATCTAAAAAAATTTATTTCCCAAATTATATTGAAATCGGTTCAGATTTGGATATAGCTCCCATATATATTTTCGGCCGATTTCATGTATTTGGTGGACCAAATAAGATATGTATGTCCAAATTTAATGAAATTTAAAATAAGTAACGGAATCGGGAGCAAAAATGAATTTTTCAAATTATATTGAAATCGGTTCAGATTTGGATATAGCTCCCATATATTTTTTCGACCGATTTCATGTATTTGATCCACCAAACACGCTATGTATCTCTAATTTCAATGAAATTTGGAATCTGTAGGGGAAATTAAAACGAATATACATTTGTCAAATTATAGTAAAATCGGTTCAGATTTGGATATAGCTCTCATATATATTTTCGACCGATTTCATGTATTTTATGCACCATGCACGATATGTATGTTCGATTCCAAAGAAATTTGGAATATGTAACGGGATTTTGATTAGAAAATAAATTAGTCAAATTATATTAAAATCGGTTCAGATTTGGATATAGCTCCCATATATATTTTCCGCCGATTTCACATATTTGATGCACAAAACACGATACGTATTTCCGATTCCAATGAAATTCGGCATGAGTGGCTAAATTTGGTACAAAAATAAATTTGACAAATTATATTCAAATACGCTCAGATTTAATTTTAGCTCCCATATATATACTCAGCCGATTTCACATATTTGATGCACCCAAAGCGAGAAAGACGAAATCTGGCACCAGAAAAAATTGCCAAATTTTATTGAAATCAGTTGAGGTTTGGGTATAGCTAACATATGTGTGGTTACAATAATAAATGTGACAAATTAATTGGAAATTAGTTAAGATTTGGATATAGCTCCCATATATATATTCTCGGCCGATTTCACGTATTTGACGCACCAATTTCAATGAAATATGAAAGGTGTGGCGGAATTTGGTGTAAAAGTAATTTTTTTAAAATTATATTTAAATCGGATCAGATTGGGATATGATTTTAATAAGAACCATTGACCCACAACGCCTTAGGCTAACACTAAAAAACAACACAACAATTAATTTGAAATACGCTTATTACGGCGAAGTATGTTGCTATCTCGAATTCATTAATTGCAACAGAAATGCCACTCAACTTCAAAATATTGCAGTTTACTGCACGCTTGGTATTTGCTATGAAATAAATAAATCCGAAGGACAAACCCTTCGTGTATATATGTCATGTTACTGTTTTTCTAATGGTTTTGTATATTTACGCATTAAAGTAGTGCAATAATTTGTTTTTTTTTAACCAACATATATTCGTAAATAAAATTTTGAATGCATATAAAATCAAAAGGGGTAGCGAAGCGCACCGGGTTCAGCTAGTATATATATATATATATATATATATATATATATATATATATATATATATATATATATATATATATATATATATATATATATATATACATATAATTTAAATTAACTAATTATAACTAATATCTTGTGAAAGGGTTAAACATTCCCCTTTAACAAGATATTAGTTATAATTAGTTGGGGCATCGGTCCAGCCACCACTATCGCAATTCTCTCAAATTGTGATCCCGAGACATGTTGCTGCATTCGGTTTTACCTTACCTGCGTTGGACCCATTGATTTATGCACTTCTCGGAGTTCGCTATCCGCTCGGAAATAGATTTTCGCAGAAAGCCAGCAAATTTTGTATATCACCTGTCCGGCGGTATTCGCTATTACTAGTTGGCTTATAGGGATATCTTTTACTTTCAAATCACAGACGACAATCAGGTTTCAATATTTTGTTCAATATTCGCTTTCCAATTCACCGTTTATGCATCCACTCGTAAGAAGAAGATCATGCCACTAAATAGATCTCTAAAGCTGGCCTTTAATATATAGTTCTCCTCTGCTATGTCCTTTTTTCTCTCGCCGATATTATAGCACAAGAATGGGGTATTTTCGTTGCTACGCCGACCAATATTCACCAGACTTGAAATGAAGATGGTTGAAATCGACGCCACTCTCCTTTTTTCAGCCTTGGTGCAATGTCTACATTTTATTTTGCATATGGTACACAGATTTTGTACGGACATAATACGCCCTACCATCAGTGCCGGGAATAATTTGTCGACGGCTTTGGGGCAGCATAAAGCATGTCTATGTTTTAACCGGAGGTTTGCGGAGCCCGAATGTCATTACGTTAAATTGTCAGGAGTTGAATAAGTTCCGAATGGCGTGTTTTCTCTATATCCTTTGTGATCTCCATTTCACAATAGCCACTCTGCAAGTCAAGGTTGGTTGTCCCTATTAGTATATCCAATGCAACATCGATTCTCGATAGCTCGTTGCTACCTTTTTGGTTGCCATTTAATCTTCAAATACGTAGTTTGAAACAATTCCAGTGAATTATGTCTTCAAAATCCTCAAAATACCGAATATATTGAAGTGCAACAACCTAATGGTTGTTCCCATTAGGAACGTCAAATACGAAATATGACACAATTCCGATGATTTTGCAATTTTTTATATGCACGCAAAACAGGGACTTCTAATAATGATCAAGAGTTATAATATTACATAAAATGAATAAAGCATTGAACAAGAACAGCCGAGAGATTTGGTTCATTTCATTGGGATTTTCTCGCAATATTATGGGTTAGAATTGAAGTCTACTTGGTCTATTCTTGAATTTTCTAGACCATTTTAACTAATTTCATAATTCTGGATATATCTTTATGCTACGCAAACTTTGCGCTACACAAAATTGATATCGTATATAGGATTGGCAGACTGTTGGTTACAGATAAAGTAATAGCTATAAATCCTTATTTGTGGTCCGTGGCACGCGTGCTTTTAGATGAAAAATTTTATTTCTCTAAAGTATTTTGTGAGAACTGAATATTGTGATATGTTTTATTTTTATTGTAATTATATGTTTAATTTATAAAAACTATAACTTATTCGGCATTATATTTCAGTCTACAATATCTAGAATTAAAATAATTAAAAAAAACATACAATTTTATGCCATAAATTGCGAGTTCTTAAGAAACAAATTGAAAAAATTTAATTTTGTGGAATTTGTAAATAATATGTGAAAACTATGTGTCGATGAACGTTTTTTGCCCCATCTGAACCGAAGTTCGGTGTTTTTATGATTTTGTTCACATTTTTCCACGGTATTGAAAGTTTGTAACGGGTTCTACCTCCGGTGGCAGATCATTGTCTGCAGATATTTATTATTCTAAGGATTCTTATCAGATTTGTTTCAAACTCGTTGATTGTATTTCATAAGGGGATCTACAACCGTTGTCAAAACATTGCCCATCAATATTCTGTATGTTGATGATACTAGCCACGTGTTGCACTGTGTTTTAAATTTGGTATGAAAGACCTGCAGTAAATAACACTGCCATCAACTTTTGTATACCTTCCGCCTTGAAAGGAGAGTATATTAAATTTGTCACAAACTTTTTCACGTATTTGTCTAAAAATTGGTATTTGTGGGTCATAATGGTTTCTAGCTCGTGTGACGAAGTATTGTATGTAAAGGTCCACTCAATAGTATATCGCCATAAAACGGTACCTCCCAATATTTAGTATTTTTATGATTTATGCCATATTTCTCACGGATTTGTCTAAAAAATAGTATTTGTAAGTCATAATGGTTTTTAGGTCGTGTGAAGAAAAATTGTATGTATAGGTCTACATTTTGGTATAGCCCCCATATAACGGTACCTCCCGATATTTGGAATTTTAATATTTTTTGTCAAAATTTTCAACGGATTTGTTATTCGTAATGGCTTCTAGCACGGTGGCAGAAAATTTAATTTTTAGTTCCATGTTTTCCTATAGCGCTCAAATAACTATACCCACCGGTATTCCGTATTTTGATAATCCTTGTCACATTTACGCACATAATTGTTTCAAATTTGGTATTTTAGCAGATTTGATAAATGAAAATCCTTGAAGTATAATATTGTACATAGAGGTTCTTGTTTTGGAATGGCCCCATATAACGGCCTGACTCACTTTATGGTTTTCTGATAAGTTTAACTGCATTATCCAAACGATCTTACTGTTATATGAAGTTCAAAGTGAAACACCCTTGAATTCAGATACTTTTATATAAAAAATGTTTCCTTTACCCTAAGTTGAAGGGTATTCAAAGTTCGGCTCAGCCGAACTTAATGTTTTTCTACTTGTTTTACCTTCCACTGTATGGAAGGCATATTAAGTTTTTCATTCCTTTCGTTACACCTGCAACAATGAAAATTTTTCCAGTGGAAATAAAAACTTTTGCAACCAAAATGAAACGTTTAAATTTATAGAAAGAAAAAAAAAAAAACAAAACATTTTTTAGTAGGTTAAGAATTAAATCAAGTAAATATTATAGGGGAATTTTTATTGATTAATAATATCTAATATTTTATAATATTATTTCTTAAATTCTCAGATTCCATAAAACGTAAGTGTAGATGCAGATAAATTAAACATTTTTTCATTTCTTCGAAAAGACCCGAATTATATAACTTTTATAGCCTCCTCCATTAAAAAGGTGAGTATATTAAATTTGACATTCTGTTGTAACACCTCTAAATATTCGCCGTAGACCCAATAAAGTATAAAACATCATGATCAAAGTTGATTTATTGATGTCCAACTATCTGTCTATTGAAATAACGATAGAGAGATGAAATTTGATGTAGAGGTTTGAAATTTGGCACAACATTGTAGTGTATCTAAGATATTTGTAAACCGGGATGAATTAGAAGACCAAACGTCTTTTCCGTTTGAGCGTTTGTAAGACACTAAATTTATTTATTAAAATATTTCTTATGAACTAGTTGTGATAATATGACTTAACCTAAATTATAATTAAGTGTAAATGAGAGAGAGAGAGAGATACCAACTGTACACATGCATATGCACCATGCCACCATAAACCTTAGGGGGAGGTCATACACACGCATAGCTATCTCACATGTGGCAAGCAAACATCCTACACTTGCTTATCAGTCTGAGTAAAGATTACATCCCATAATCTAACTCCACCATAACACATGCAGCAATTGAACATTTTGTATTATTTGTTTCTAACTCGAAGGTCTGCTCACCAAATTTTCTTATCTTATTTCATGTGGACTGTATTAAGAAGATCCCAGTTTAACAAATCCCTCTCATCTACACTAGGTAGCCCCAAATTCTCTTTTATTATAAAAACACGTTCACTCACCGCCACATTGTGCATTCGTTAAAGCGAACCATTCGATAGCCCACATAGCAAGACTGCTCTATCTCCATAATCAATAAAGCTGCAAAGCGGGAATACTTTATTAGGAAAGATTAATAGTTTACTAAAACTATAAAACATTGAAGTAAAGCTTAATTTCGCATTTCAGGCCTGTCCATACCTATAAAGGCCAAAATTTGTTTCAATTTCTCTTTTTTATATCAAATCAATGAAGAACTATTGGTTATTACATTACATATTATCAATCAATAAAAAATCCTCTTTAACTATATATTAGTTGTAATTAGTTGATTTAATTGGAAACCTACTAAGAATAAAAATGTTTTGTTATTTTTCCTTTTATAAATCTGAAAGTTTCATTTGATTTGTAAAGAGTTTCATTTCCGTTGCAAATGTTTTATTTCCACTGCAAAAGGTTTCATTTCCACTGCAAAAGGTGTAAATTCGGCTGCAAAAAGTTTTGTTTCAATTTCAAAAAGTTTCATTTTCATATATATATATATATATATATATTTATATATATATATATATATATATATATATATATATATATATATATATATATATATATATATATATATATATATATATATATATATATATATATATATATATATATAAATAAAATAACAAATATAAAGGGTGCAAAATTGTAGAGCGAATGGGACTTTTAGTAAGAAAAGGATTTTTATCCTTCCAGAAATTCTTTCCAAACATTCAAGATATCTTAAATCGCTTTTGCAGGTCATGATATCGATCATATCTCACGGATAAGGGTACAACCCGAATTCATATTTATATAACCATCGTATGATTAAAGCTATTTTTGGGGTCTTGGCCACTTTTTTCATTTTTTGGCCCTTATTTGGCATCTTTGTTTCTAAGGGGGTAGATAACCCCTTCGCATAAAATTTGAATTTTTCAGAATAGGGCCCATATTGGTCTTGACCACATTCATCAATTGATTTGGCTAAAAAATTGTACCACATTGAAGTATCACCAAGTCCACTTTCACATCTAGTGTGTGGTCAGAAAAGAAAATTGTGTATTCTATTGAATTTGTAACCCCGAAGAGAATAATGGTTGGGAAAGTAAATTTGGGATGTACATCTATATGAAATAAATTTTGGAAACATGAACAAATTACAAATATAAGAAAGCAGCACGGGACCGAATATTTGTTGAATCGTCATTGAATTATACTATGATGAAAAATATGGACTTTATGGGGTCTCCAACTTACAATTTAAATGGAAAATAAAATTAATAAAATAGTAATAATAACCGAAATGAAACTTTTTACAAATCAAATGAAACTTTCAGATTTATAAAAGGAAAAAAAAAATAAAACATTTATATTTTTAGTAGTTTTAAAATAATATCAACTAATTATAACTAGTATATAATTAAAGAGGAATTTTTATTGATTGTTAATATGATATTTCATATTAATATTTAATATTAATATTTCATTTATTGTAATAACCAATAGTTCTTCATTGATTTGATATAAAAAAGAGAAATTGAATCAAATTTTGGCCTTATTGATTATGGAGATAGAGCAGTCTTGCTATGTGGGCTATCGAATGGTTCGCTTTAACGCATGCACAATGTGATGCTTTCTAAAAACACCCCGGTATCATCTTCAGTAACAAATATCCTAGATACAATACAATGTTCTGCCAAATTTCAAACCTCTACATCAAATTTCATCTCTTTATCGTTATTTCAATAGACAGAAAGTTGGACATCATTTATACTTTATTGGGTCTATTTAGAGGTGTTACAACGGAATGACAAATTTAATATACCCACCTTTTTAATGGAGTAGGTTATAAAAGTTATCTAATTCGGGTTTTTTGGAGAAAATGAAAAAAATGTTTAATTTTTCTGCATCTACACTTGCGTTTTATGGAAAGAAATAATATTATAATTTATACTTTATATTAATTTTAATAATTTAAGAAATAATATTATAAAAGTTTAGATATTAATAATCAATAAAAATTCACCTATAATAATTACTTGATTTAATTTTAAACCTACTAAAAATGTTTTGTTTTTTTTTTTTTTCTTTCTATAAATTTAAATGTTTCATTTCGGTTGCAAAAGTTTTAATTTCCGCTGCAAAAATTGTCATTGTTGCAGGTGTAACTATAGTGGAAGGTAAAACAAGTAGAAAAAACATTAAGTTCGGCTGGGCCGAACTTTTAATACCCTCCAACTTAGGGTAAAGGAAACATTTTTTATATAAAAGTATCTGAATTCAAGGGTGTTTCACTTTGAACTTCATATAACAGTAAGATCTTTTGGATAATGCAGTTAAACTTATCAGAAAACCATAAGTGAGTCAGGCCGTTATATGGGGCCATTCCAAAACAAGAACCTCTACGTACAATATTATACTTCAAGGATTTTCATTTATCAAATCTGCAAAAATACCAAATTTGAAACAATTATGTGCGTAAATGTGACTAGGATTATCAAAACACGGAATACCGGTTGGTATAGTTATATGTGCGCTATAGGAAAACAAAGAACTAAATATTAAATTTTCTGCCACCGGGCTAGAAGCCATTATGAACTACAAATCCGTTGAAAATTTTGACAAAAAATATCAAAACTCCAAATATCAGGAGGTACCGTTATATGGGGGCTATACCAAAATGTAGACCTATGCATACAATTTTTCTTCACACCACCTAAAAACAATTATGACTTACAAATACTATTTTTTAGACAAATACGTGAAAAAGTTTGTGATAAATTTAATAAACTCTCCTTTTAAGGCCGAAGGTATAAAAAAGTTGATGGCACTGTTATTTACTGCTGGTCTTTCATACAAAATTAAAAACACAGTGCAACACGTGGCTAGTATCATCAACATACCGAATATTGATGGGCAATGTTTTGACAACGGTTGTAGATCCCATTATGAACTACAATCAACGAGTTTGAAACAAATCTGATAAGAATCCTTAGAATAATAAATATCTGCAGACTAAGCTATGCAGACAATGATCTGCCACAGGAGGCAGAACCTGTTACAAACTCTCAATACCGTGGAAAAATGTGATTAAAATCATAAAAACACCGAACATCGGTTCAGATGGGGCAAAAAACGTTCATGGACACATAGTTTTCACATATTATTTTACAAATTCCACAAAATTAAGTTTTTTCAATTTGTTTCTTAAGAACTCGCAATTTATGGCATAAAATTGTATTTTTTTTTAATTATTTTAATTCTAGATATTGTAGACTGAAATATAATGCCCTTATTTGGCATCTTTGTTTCTAAGGGGGTAGATAACCCCTTCGCATAAAATTTGAATTTTTCAGAATAGGGCCCATATTGATCTTGACCACATTCATCAATTGATTTGGCTAAAAAATTGTACCACATTGAAGTATCACCAAGTCCACTTTCACATCTAATGTGTGGTCAGAAAAGAAAATTGTGTATTCTATTGAATTTGTAACCCCGAAGAGAATAATGGTTGGGAAAGTAAATTTGGGATGTACATCTATATGAAATAAATTTTGGAAACATGAACAAATTACAAATATAAGAAAGCAGCACGGGACCGAATATTTATTGAATCGTCATTGAATTATACTATGATGAAAAATATGGACTTTATGGGGTCTCCAACTTACAATTTAAATGGCAAATAAATTTAATAAAATAGTAATTATATTTGACTATTCTGAAATCATTCTGCCCTCAATTATGAAGGGGATAAAACTATATTTGAAAATTTTACACAAAAAATTCAACATATCCACAACATTTTAGAATTTTCTCCATGTAATAGTACCCCTTCTGGCGGACAAACAGACCGACATGAATAGTGGGACTTATGAGGACTCTAATGCACAATCTGAGGTGCTAATGGGTTTAAAAAAGTAATTAACTTTGGCTATTCTTCAATCGTTCAGCCTTCAATTATGAGGTGTACAAAATACAGTAAATTCAAAATTACTGCTCATTTGACTGGAAAATTTTGCAACGATTTTTACCATACTAAAAATTAATTTGATCCCTTACATGGGGATAAGATTGATATATACTTTTTAAAAGATTTGTATAGCATATTCACATCTTTGAAGTCCACGGCTTAAATATGGTTACATGTATTTTAAAACACTTTTAATCGACCAGTACGTGAACACTTATATCAGTTATATCTGTTAATAGGGGGCTATACAAAGCCGTAGTCCTGTATAAGTAATTTTTTGTCACGGACCGACATGGTCCACTTACGAATTTTCCTGCCTACTGGTAAAATCCAGTTGTGTGCGAATGCTTAGCCTTCTATAGCATTTTCAGATTAAATGAAACTTTTTGCAATTGAAACGAAACTTTTTGCAGTGGAATTGATACCTTTTGCAGTGGAAATGCAACCTTTTGCAGTGGAAATAAAACATTTTGCAACGAAATTGAAAACTTTTGCATTTGAACTGAAACCTTTTGCAACCGAAATGAAACTTTTTACAAATCAAATGAAACTTTCAGATTTATAATAGGAAAAAAAATAAAACATTTATATTTTTAGTAGTTTTAAAATTATATCAACTAATTATAACTAGTATATAATTAAAGAGGAATTTTATTAATTGTTAATATGTACATTTTATATTACTTTTAATATTTCAATTATTGTAATAACCAATAGTTCTTCATTGATTTGATATAAAAAAGAGAAATTGAAACAAATTTTGGCCTTATTGATTATGGAGATAGAGCAGTCTTGCTATGTGGGCTATCGAATGGTTCGCTTTAACGCATGCACAATGTGATGCTTTCTAAAAACACCCCGGTATCATCTTCAGTAACAAATATCCTAGATACAATACAATGTTCTGCCGAATTTCAAACCTCTACATCAAATTTCATCTCTTTATCGTTATTTTAATAGACAGATAGTTGGACATCATTAATACTTTATTGGGTCTACGGCGAATATTTAGAGGTGTTACAACGGAATGACAAATTTAATATACCCACCTTTTTAATGGAGTAGGTTATAAAAGTTATCTAATTCGGGTTTTTTTGGAGAAAATGAAAAAATGTTTAATTTTTCTGCATCTACACTTGCGTTTTATGGAAAGAAATAATATTATAATTTATAATTTATATTAATTTTAATAATTTAAGAAATAATATTATAAAAGTTTAGATATTAATAATCAATAAAAATCCACCTATAATAATTACTTGATTTAATTTTAAACCTACTAAAAATGTTTTGTTTTTTTTTTTTCTTTCTATAAATTTAAATGTTTCATTTCGGTTGCAAAAGTTTTTATTTCCGCTGCAAAAATTGTCATTGTTGCAGGTGTAACTATAGTGGAAGGTAAAACAAGTAGAAAAACATTAAGTTCGGCTGGGCCGAACTTTTAATACTCTCCAACTTAGGGTAAAGGAAACATTTTTTATATAAAAGTTTCTGAATTCAAGAGTGTTTCACTTTGAACTTCATATAACAGTAAGATCGTTTGGATAATGCAGTTAAACTTATCAGAAAACCATAAAGTGAGTCAGGCCGTTATATGGGGCCATTCCAAAACAAGAACCTCTATGTACAATATTATACTTCAAGGATTTTCATTTATCATATCTGCAAAAATACCAAATTTGAAACAATTATGTGCGTAAATGTGACTAGGATTATCAAAACACGGAATACCGGTGGGTATAGTTATATGTGCGCTATAGGAAAACAAAGAACTAAATATTAAATTTTCTGCCACCGGGCTAGAAGCCATTATGAACTACAAATCCGTTGAAAATTTTGAGAAAAAATATCAAAACTCCATAAAAAAGTTGATGGCATTGTTATTTACTGCTGGTCTTTCATACAAAATTAAAAAGTGCAACACGTGTCTAGTATCATCAACATACCGAATATTGATGGGCAATGTTTTGACAACGGTTGTAGATCCCCTTATGAACTACAATCAACGAGTTTGAAACAAATCTGATAAGAATCCTTAGAATAATAAATATCTGCAGACTAAGCTATGCAGACAATGATCTGCCACCGGAGGTAGAACCTGTTACAAACTCTCAATACCGTGGAAAAATGTGATTAAAATCATAAAAACACCGAACATCGGTTCAGACGGGGCAAAAAACGTTCATGGACACATAGTTTTCACATATTATTTTACAAATTCCACAAAATTAAGTTTATTCAATTTGTTTCTTAAGAACTCGCAATTTATGGCATAAAATTGTATTTTTTTTAATTATTTTAATTCTAGATATTGTAGACTGAAATATAATGCCCTTATTTGGCATCTTTGTTTCTAAGGGGGTAGATAACCCCTTCGCATAAAATTTGATTTTTTCAGAATAGGGCCCATATTGATCTTGACCACATTCATCAATTGATTTGGCTAAAAAATTGTACCACATTGAAGTATCACCAAGTCCACTTTCACATCTAATGTGTGGTCAGAAAAGAAAATTGTGTATTCTATTGAATTTGTAACCCCGAAGAGAATAATGGTTGGGAAAGTAAATTTGGGATGTACATCTATATGAAATAAATTTTGGAAACATGAACAAATTACAAATATAAGAAAGCAGCACGGGACCGAATATTTGTTGAATCGTCATTGAATTATACTATGATGAAAAATATGGACTTTATGGGGTCTCCAACTTACAATTTAAATGGCAAATAAAATTAATAAAATAGTAATTATATTTGACTATTCTGAAATCATTCTGCCCTCAATTATGAAGGGGATAAAACTATTTTTGAAAATTTTACACAAAAAATTCAACATATCCACAACATTTTAGAATTTTCTCCATGTAAAAGTACCCCTTTTGGCGGACAAACAGACCGACATGGATAGTGGGACTTATGAGGACTCTAATGCACAATCTGAGGTGCTAATGGGTTTAAAAAAGTAATTAACTTTGGCTATTCTTCAATCGTTCAGCCTTCAATTATGAGGTGTACAAAATACAGTAAATTCAAAATTACTGCTCATTTGACTGGAAAATTTTGCAACGATTTTTACCATACTAAAAATTAATTTGATCCCTTACATGGGGATAAGATTGATATATACTTTTTAAAAGATTTGTATAGCACATTCACATCTTTGAAGTCCACGGCTTAAATATGGTTACATTTTTTTTAAAACACTTTTAATCGACCAGTACGTGAACACTTATATCAGTTATATCTGTTAATAGGGGGCTATACAAAGCCGTAGTCCTGTATAAGTAATTTTTTGTCACGGACCGACATGGTCCACTTACGAATTTTCCTGCCTACTGGTAAAATCCAGTTGTGTGCGAATGCTTAGCCTTCTATAGCATTTTCAGATTAAATGAAACTTTTTGCAATTGAAACGAAACTTTTTGCAGTGGAATTGATACCTTTTGCAGTGGAAATGCAACCTTTTGCAGTGGAAATAAAACATTTTGCAACGAAATTGAAAACTTTTGCATTTGAACTGAAACCTTTTGCAACCGAAATGAAACTTTTTACAAATCAAATGAAACTTTCAGATTTATAAAAGGAAAAAAAAAATAAAACATTTATATTTTAGTAGTTTTAAAATTATATCAACTAATTATAACTAGTATATAATTAAAGAGGAATTTTTATTGATTGTTAATATGTACATTTTATATTACTTTTAATATTTCAATTATTGTAATAACCAATAGTTCCTCATTGATTTAATATAAAAAAGAGAAATTGAAACAAATTTTGGCCTTATTGATTATGGAGATAGAGCAGTCTTGCTATGTGGGCTATCGAATGGTTCGCTTTAACGCATGCACAGTGTGATGCTTTCTAAAAACACCCCGGTATCATCTTCAGTAACAAATATCCTAGATACAATACAATGTTCTGCCAAATTTCAAACCTCTACATCAAATTTCATCTCTTTATCGTTATTTCAATAGACAGAAAGTTGGACATCATTTATACTTTATTGGGTCTATTTAGAGGTGTTACAACGGAATGACAAATTTAATATACCCACCTTTTTAATGGAGTAGGTTATAAAAGTTATCTAATTCGGGTTTTTTGGAGAAAATGAAAAAATGTTTAATTTTTCTGCATCTACACTTGCGTTTTATGGAAAGAAATAATATTATAATTTATAATTTATATTAATTTTAACAATTTAAGAAATAATATTATAAAAGTTTAGATATTAATAATCAATAAAAATTCACCTATAATAATTACTTGATTTAATTTTAAACCTACTAAAAATGTTTTGTTTTTTTTTTTTCTTTCTATAAATTTAAATGTTTCATTTCGGTTGCAAAAGTTTTTATTTCCGCTGCAAAAATTGTCATTGCTGCAGGTGTAACGAAAGGAATGAAAAACTTAATATGCCTTCAATACTATAGTGGAAGGTAAAATAAGTAGAAAAACATTAAGTTCGGCTGGGCCGAACTTTTAATACCCTCCAACTTAGGGTAAAGGAAACATTTTTTATATAAAAGTATCTGAATTCAAGGGTGTTTCACTTTGAACTTCATATAACAGTAAGATCGTTTGGATAATGCAGTTAAACTTATCAGAAAACCATAAAGTGAGTCAGGCCGTTATATGGGGCCATTCCAAAACAAGAACCTCTATGTACAATATCATACTTCAAGGATTTTCATTTATCAAATCTGCAAAAATACCAAATTTGAAACAATTATGTGCGTAAATGTGACTAGGATTATCAAAACACGGAATACCGGTGGGTATAGTTATATGTGCGCTATAGGAAAACATAGAACTAAATATTAAATTTTCTGCCACCGGGCTAGAAGCCATTATGAACTATAAATCCGTTGAAAATTTTGACAAAAAGTATCAAAACTCCAAATATCGGGAGGTACCGTTATATTGGGGCTATACCAAAATGTAGACCTATGCATACAATTTTTCTGGTCTTTCATACAAAATTAAAAACACAGTGCAACACGTGACTAGTATCATCAACATACCGAATATTGATGGGCAATGTTTTGACAACGGTTGTAGATCCCCTTATGAACTACAATCAACGAGTTTGAAACAAATCTGATAAGAATCCTTAGAATAATAAATATCTGCAGACTAAGCTATGCAGACAATGATCTGCCACCGGAGGTAGAACCTGTTACAAACTCTCAATACCGTGGAAAAATGTGATTAAAATCATAAAAACACCGAACATCGGTTCAGAGGGGGCAAAAAACGTTCATCGACACATAGTTTTCACATATTATTTTACAAATTCCACAAAATTAAGTTTTTTCAATTTGTTTCTTAAGAACTCGCAATTTATGGCATAAAATTGTATTTTTTTTAATTATTTTAATTCTAGATATTGTAGACTGAAATATAATGCCGAGTAAGTTATAATTTTTATAAATTAAACATATAATTACAATAAAAATAAAGCCTATCACAATATTCAGTTCTCACAAAATACTTTAGAGAAATAACATTTTTCATCTAAAAGCACGCGTGCCAGGGACCACAAATAACGACTTATAGCTATTACTTTATCTTAGTTGATTTAATTGTAAACCTACTAAGAATAAAAATGTTTTGTTATTTTTCCTTTTATAAATCTGAAAGTTTCATTTGATTTGTAAAGAGTTTCATTTCCGTTGCAAAATGTTTATTTCCACTGCAAAAGGTTTCATTTCCACTGCAAAAGGTGTAAATTCCGCTGCAAAAAGTGTTGTTTCAATTTCAAAAAGTTTCATTTAATCTTAAAACCCATTCGTATATATGAAATGTACAATATATATATATATATATATATATATATATATATATATATATATATATATATATATATATATATATATATATATATATATATATATATATATATATATATATATATATATATATATATATATATATATATATATACTTAAGAACCGTTTTACTGATTTTAATTTCAATTTAGACTTTTGAAATGTACAATAGTAATGTTTGTAATGTACATTTGTAGTGTTTTTTATATTTTATATTTGAATTCGAATATTAATACCAATTTATTTAATTGACTTGATTTCTTGAGAACTGGAATTGATGGCGGGTTACATGGAAGTGTACTACCGAATTATGTGGTGGTGAAACGGGAAAGATGATATCGAAATAATTTAACGCCGTCACACCAAAGTTAA
Source organism: Musca domestica (assembly GCF_030504385.1). Lineage (NCBI taxonomy): Eukaryota > Metazoa > Arthropoda > Insecta > Diptera > Muscidae > Musca > Musca domestica. The sequence goes on from NW_026712208.1 coordinate 684,211, forward strand.
AAGATAATTGCATTTTCAAAATCGCTAAAAAATTATGAAAAAGAGATCTCTTTGCAATCAATTCAAATCCGGAAAAAATCGAAAAAAAATTTCGATGGAATCGAATTTAAAAAAAAAAAAAATAGTACATTCTACTGACAAACTTTGTAAGGATCTTTAAACATTTGGTGTAAAAAATTAGCGAACAAGTTGAAGATTTTTTCAATTTGTTATTCTTCTTTTGTCAATTTTTTTTTCAATTTGTATTATCATATTGGATTCAGTGGATGTTTTTTTTTTTTTGTTTAACAAAATAAAGAATAGTTTTTCACCATATACAATTTTTCACAAAAAAATTATATTAGTGCGAAATACGATGTTAACTGACATCTACCTTTCAACTCCAGGGCCTACATCGTGGTTCAGCTGGAAGATGAAGAACACATTTAAACAAACAAAAATGACCGGAAAAGCCTAATGGGGCTCATTTCGAAATAATTTAACGCCGTCACACCAAAGTTAAAAGATAATTGCATTTTCAAAATCGCTAAAAAATTATGAAAAAGAGATCTCTTTGCAATCAATTCAAATCCGGAAAAAATCAAAAAAAAAATTCGATGGAATCGAATTTAAAAAAAAAGTAGTACATTCTACTGACAAACTTTGTAAGGATCTTTAAACATTTGGTGTAAAAAATTAGCGAACAAGTTGAAGATTTTTTCAATTTGTTATTCTTCTTTTGTCAATTTTTTTTCAATTTGTATTATCATATTGGATTCAGTGGATGTTTTTTTTTTTTTTTTTAACAAAATAAAGAATAGTTTTTCACCATATACAATTTTTCACAAAAAAATTATATTAGTGCGAAATACGATGTTAACTGACATCTACCTTTCAACTCCAGGGCCTACATCGTGGTTCAGCTGGAAGATGAAGAACACATTTAAACAAACAAAATGACCGGAAAAGCCTAATCGGGCTCATTTCAAAACGTGGACCTACTTCTTTCATGTGACAATAATCCGTCCAATTAGAGCTCAAAACACAAAATTCTTTGGGAGTAGAATCAGTAAAATAACAAATATAAAGGGTGCAAAATTGTAGAGCGAATGGGACTTTTAGTAAGAAAAGGATTTTTATCCTTCCAGAAATTCTTTCCAAACATTCAAGATACCTTTTTCAGGTCATGATATCGATCATATCTCACGGATAAGGGTACAACCCGAATTCATATTTATATAACCATCGTATGATTAAAGCTATTTTTGGGGTCTTGGCCCCTTTTTTTCATTTTTTGGCCCTTATTTGGCATCTTTGTTTCTAAGGTGGTAGATAACCCCTTCGCATAAAATTTGAATTTTTCAGAATAGGGCCCATATTGGTCTTGACCACATTCATCAATTGATTTGGCTAAAAAATTGTACCACATTGAAGTATCACCAAGTCCACTTTCACATCTAATGTGTGGTCAGAAAAGAAAAAAATGATGAAAAATATGGACTTTATGGGGTCTCCAACTTATATATATATATATATATATATATATATATATATATATATATATATATATATATATATATATATATATATATATATATATATATATATATATATATATATATATATATATATACTGTCAAACTTTGTAAGGATCTTTAAACATTTGGTGTAAAAATTAGCGAACAAGTTGAAGATTTTTTCAATTTGTTATTCTTCTTTTGTCAATTTTTTTCAATTTGTATTATCATATTGAATTCAGTGGATGTTTTTTTTTTAACAAAATAAAGAATAGTTTTTCACCATATACAATTTTGCACAAAAAAATTATATTAGTGCGAAATACGATGTTAACTGACATCTACCTTTCAACTCCAGGGCCTACATCGTGGTTCAGCTGGAAGATGAAGAACACATTTAAACAAACAAAAATGACCGGAAAAGCCTAATGGGCTCATTTCAAAACGTGGACCTACTTCTTTCATGTGACAATAATCCGTCCAATTAGAGCTCAAAACACAAAATTCTTTGGGAGTACAATCAGTAAAATAACAAATATAAAGGGTGCAAAATTGTAGAGCGAATGGGACTTTTAGTAAGAAAAGGATTTTTATCCTTCCAGAAATTCTTTCCAAACATTTAAGATACCTAAAATCGCTTTTGCAGGTCATGATATCGATCATATCTCACGGATAAGGGTACAACCCGAATTCATATTTATATAACCATCGTATGATTAAAGAAGGAAAGAAAATTGTGTATTCTATTGAATTTGTAACCCCGAAGAGAATAATGGTTGGGAAAGTAAATTTGGGATGTACATCTATATGAAATAAATTTTGGAAACATGAACAAATTACAAATATAAGAAAGCAGCACGGGACCGAATATTTGTTGAATCGTCACTGAATTATACTATGATGAAAAATATGGACTTTATGGGGTTCCAACTTACAATTTAAATGGCAAATAAAATTAATAAAATAGTAATTATATTTGACTATTCTGAAATCATTCTGCCCTCAATTATGAAGGGGATAAAACTATATTTGAAATTTTTACACAAAAAATTCAACATATCCACAAAATTTTAGAATTTTATCCATGTAATAGTACCCCTTTTGGCGGACAAACAGACCGACATGAATAGTGGGACTTATGAGGACTCTAATGCACAATCTGAGGTGCTAATGGGTTTAAAAAAGTAATTAACTTTGGCTATTCTTCAATCGTTCAGCCTTCAATTATGAGGTGTACAAAATACAGTAAATTCAAAATTACTGCTCATTTGACTTCAACGATTTTTACCATACTAAAAATTAATTTGATCCCTTACATGGGGATAAGATTGATATATACTTTTTAAAAGATTTGTATAGCACATTCACATCTTTGAAGCCCACGCCTTTAATATGGGTACATGTATTTTAAAACACTTTTAATCGACCAGTACGTGAACACTTATATCAGTTATATCTGTTAATAGGGGCTATACAAAGCCGTAGTCCTGTATAAGTAATTTTTGTCACGGACCGACATGGTCCACTTACGAATTTTCCTGTCTACTGGTAAAATCCAGTTGTGTGCGAATGCTTAGCCTTCTATAGCATTTTCAGATTAAATGAAACTTTTTGCAATTGAAGCGAAACTTTTTGCAGTGGAATTGATACCTTTTGCAGTGGAAATGCAACCTTTTGCAGTGGAAATAAAACATTTTGCAACGAAATTGAAAACTTTTGCATTTGAACTGAAACCTTTTGCAACCGAAATGAAACTTTTTACAAATCAAATGAAACTTTCAGATTTATAAAAGGAAAAAAAATAAAACATTTATATTTTTAGTAGTTTTAAAATTATATCAACTAATTATAACTAGTATAATTAAAGAGTAATTTTTATTGATTGTTAATATGTACATTTTGTATTACTTTTAATATTTCAATTATTGTAATAACCAATAGTTCTTCATTGATTTGATATAAAAAGAGATATTGAAACAACTTTTGGCCTTATTGATTATGGAGATAGAGCAGTCTTGCTATGTGGGCTATCGAATGGTTGGCTTTAACGCATGCACAATGTGATGCTTTCTGAAAACACCCCGGTATCATCTTCAGTAACAAATATCCTAGATACAATACAATGTTCTGCCAAATTTCAAACCTCTACATCAAATTTCATCTCTTTATCGTTATTTCAATAGACAGATAGTTGGACATTATTTATACTTTATTGGGTCTACGGCGAATATTTAGAGGTGTTACAACGGAATGACAAATTTAATATACCCACCTTTTTAATGGAGTAGGTTATAAAAGTTATCTAATTCGGGTTTTTTGGAGAAAATGAAAAAATGTTTAATTTTTCTGCATCTACACTTGCGTTTTATGGAAAGAAATAATATTATAATTTATAATTTATATTAATTTTAATAATTTAAGAAATAATATTATAAAAGTTTAGATATTAATAATCAATAAAAATTCACCTATAATAATTACTTGATTTAATTTTAAACCTACTAAAAATGTTTTGTTTTTTTTTTTCTTTCTATAAATTTAAATGTTTCATTTCGTTTGCAAAAGTTTTTATTTCCGCTGCAAAAATTGTCATTGTTGCAGTTTGGATAATGCAGTTAAACTTATCAGAAAACCATAAAGTGAGTCAGGCCGTTATATGGGGCCATTCCAAAACAAGAACCTCTATGTACAATATTATACTTCAAGGATTTTCATTTATCAAATCTGCAAAAATACCAAATTTGAAACAATAATGTGCGTAAATGTGACTAGGATTATCAAAACACGCTATAGGAAAACATAGAACTAAATATTAAATTTTCTGCCACCAGGCTATAAGCCATTATGAACTACAAGTCCGTTGAAAAAATTGCAAAATCATCGGAATTGTGTCATATTTCGTATTTGACGTTCCTAATGGGAACAACCATTAGGTTGTTGCACCTCCATATATTCGGTACTTTGAGGATTTTGAAGACATAATTCACTGGAATTGTTTTGAACTACGTATTTGAAGATTAAATGGCAACCAAAGAAGGTAGCAACGAGCGAATTGATGTTGCATTGGATATACTAATAGGGACAACCAACCTTGACTTGCAGAGTGGCTATTGTGAAATGGAGATCACCAAGGATATAGAGAAAACACGTAGTAAAAAAAGGATTTTTATCCTTCCAGAAATTCTTTCCAAACATTAAGATACCTAAAATCGCTTTTGCAGTTCATGATATCGATCATATCTCACGGATAAGGGTACAACCCGAATTCATATTTATATAACCATCGTATGATTAAAGCTATTTTTGGGGTCTTGGCCACTTTTTAAATTTTTTGGCCCTTATTTGGCATCTTTGTTTCTAAGGGGGTAGATAATCCCTTCGCATAAAATTAGAATTTTTCAGAATAGGGCCCATATTGGTCTTGACCACATTCATTAATTGATTTGGGTAAAAAATTGTACCACATTGAAGTATCACCAAGTCCACTTTCACATCTAATGTGTGGTCAGAAAAGAAAATTGTGTATTCTATTGAATTTGTAACCCCGAAGAGAATAATGGTTGGGAAAGTAAATTTGGGATGTACATCTATATGAAATAAATTTTGGAAACATGAACAAATTACAAATATAAGAAAGCAGCACGGGACCGAATATTTGTTGAATCGTCATTGAATTATACTATGATGAAAAATATGGACTTTATGGGGTCTCCAACTTACAATTTAAATGGCAAATAAAATTAATAAAATAGTAATTATATTTGACTATTCTGAAATCATTCTGCCCTCAATTATGAAGGGGATAAAACTATATTTGAAATTTTTACACAAAAATTCAACATATCCACAAAATTTTAGAATTTTATCCATGTAATAGTACCCCTTTTGGCGGACAAACAGACCGACATGAATAGTGGGACTTATGAGGACTCTAATGCACAATCTGAGGTGCTAATGGGTTTAAAAAAGTAATTAACTTTGGCTATTCTTCAATCGTTCAGCCTTCAATTATGAGGTGTACAAAATACAGTAAATTCAAAATTACTGCTCATTTGACTTGAAAAATTTTCAACGATTTTTACCATACTAAAAATTAATTTGATCCCTTACATGGGGATAAGATTGATATATACTTTTTAAAAGATTTGTATAGCACATTCACATCTTTGAAGCCCACGCCTTTAATATGGGTACATGTATTTTAAAACACTTTTAATCGACCAGTACGTGAACACTTATATCAGTTATATCTGTTAATAGGGGCTATACAAAGCCGTAGTCCTGTATAAGTAATTTTTGTCACGGACCGACATGGTCCACTTACGAATTTTCCTGCCTACTGGTAAAATCCAGTTGTGTGCGAATGCTTAGCCTTCTATAGCATTTTCAGATTAAATGAAACTTTTTGCAATTGAAACGAAACTTTTTGCAGTGGAATTGATACCTTTTGCAGTGGAAATAAAACATTTTGCAACGAAATTGAAAACTTTTGCATTTGAACTGAAACCTTTTGCAACCGAAATGAAACTTTTTACAAATCAAATGAAACTTTCAGATTTATAAAAGGAAAAAAAAAATAAAACATTTATATTTTTAGTAGTTTTAAAATTATATCAACTAATTATAACTAGTATATAATTAAAGAGGAATTTTTATTGATTGTTAATATGTACATTTTATATTACTTTTAATATTTCAATTATTGTAATAACCAATAGTTCTTCATTGATTTGATATAAAAAAGAGAAATTGAAACAACTTTTGGCCTTATTGATTATGGAGATAGAGCAGTCTTGCTATGTGGGCTATCGAATGGTTCGCTTTCCCCGGTATCATCTTCAGTAACAAATATCCTAGATACAATACAATGTTCTGCCAAATTTCAAACCTCTACATCAAATTTCATTTCTTTATCGTTATTTCAATAGACAGATAGTTGGACATCATTTATACTTTATTGGGTCTACGGCGAATATTTAGAGGTGTTACAACGGAATGACAAATTTAATATACCCACCTTTTTATAAAAGTTATCTAATTCGGGTTTTTTGGAGAAAATGAAAAAATGTTTAATTTTTCTGCATCTACACTTGCGTTTTATGGAAAGAAATAATATTATAATTTATAATTTATATTAATTTTAATAATTTAAGAAATAATATTATAAAAGTTCAGATATTAATAATCAATAAAAATTCACCTATAATAATTACTTGATTTAATTTTAAACCTACTAAAAATGTTTTGTTTTTTTTTTTTTCTAAAATTTAAATGTTTCATTTCGGTTGCAAACATAGAACTAAATATTAAATTTTCTGCCACCGGGCTAGAAGCCATTATGAACTACAAATCCGTTGAAAATTTTGACAAAAAATATCAAAACTCCAAATATCGGGAGGTACCGTTATATGGGGGCTATACCAAAATGTAGACCTATGCATACAATTTTTCTTCACACGACCTAAAAACAATTATGACTTACAAATACTATTTTTAGACAAATACGTGAAAAAGTTTGTGATAAATTTAATAAAATCTTCTTTTAAGGCGGAAGGTATAAAAAAGTTGATGGCACTGTTATTTACTGCTGGTCTTTCATACAAAATTAAAAACACAGTGCAACACGTGGCTAGTATCATCAACATACCGAATATTGATGGGCAATGTTTTGACAACGGTTGTAGATCCCCTTATGAACTACAATCAACGTAGATCCCCTTATGAACTACAATCAATCAAGCAAATCTGATAAGAATCCTTAGAATAATAAATATCTGCAGGCTAAGCTATGCAGACAATGATCTGCCACCGGAGGTAGAACCTGTTACAAACTCTCAATACCGTGGAAAAATGTGATTAAAATCATAAAAACACCGAACATCGGTTCAGATGGGGCAAAAAACGTTCATCGACACATAGTTTTCACATATTATTTTACAAATTCCACAAAATTAAGTTTATTCAATTTGTTTCTTAAGAACTCGCAATTTATGGCATAAAATTGTATTTTTTTTTTAAATTATTTTAATTCTAGATATTGTAGACTGAAATATAATGCCGAATAAGTTATAATTTTTATATATTAAACATATAATTACAATAAAAATAAAGCCTATCACAATATTCAGTTCTCACAAAATACTTTAGAGAAATAACATTTTCATCTAAAAGCACGCGTGCCAGGGACCACAAATAACGATTTATAGCTATTACTTTATCTGTAACCAACAGTCTGCCAATCCTGTATACCGTATCAATTCTGTGTAGCGCAAAGTTTGTGCAGCATAAAGATATATCCAGAATTATGAAATTAATTAAAATGGTCTAGAAAATAGACCAAGTAGACTTCAATTCTTACCCATTGTATTGCGAGAAAATCGCAATGAAATGAACCACATCTCTTGGCGGTTCGTTCAATGCCTTATTCATTTTAAGTAATATTATAACTCTTGATCATTATTAGAAGTCCCTGCTTTGCGTGCATATAAAAAATTGCAAAATCATTGGAATTGTGTCATATTTCGTATTTGACGTTGACATTAGGTTGTTGCACCTCCATATATTCGGTATTTTGAGGATTTTGAAGACATAATTCACTGGAATTGTTTCAAACTACGTATTTGAAGATTAAATGGCAACCAAAGAAGGTAGCAACGAGCGAATCGATGTTGCATTGGATATACTAATAGGGACAACCAACCTTGACTTGCAGTGTGGCTATTGTGAAATGGAGATCACCAAGGATATAGAGAAAATACGCCATTCGGTACTTATTCAACTCCTGACAATTTAACGTAATGACATTTGGGCTCCGCAAACCCCCGGTAAAAACATAGACATGCTTTGCGCTACCCCACAGCCGTCGACAAATTTTTCCCGGCACTGATGGTAGGGCGTATTATGTCCGTACAAAATCTGTGTACCATATGCAAAATAGAATGTAGACATTGCACCAAGGCTGAAAAAAGGAGAGTGTCGTCGATTTCAACCATCTTCATTTCAAGTCTGGTAAATATTGGTCGGCGTAGCAACGAAAATACCCCATTCTTGTGCTATAATATCGGCGAAAGAAAAAGACATAGCAGAGGAGAACTATAAATTAAAGGCCAGCTTTCGAGATCTATTTAGTGGCACGGTCTTCTTCCAACGAATGGACGCATATACGGTGAATTGGAAAGCGAATATTGAACAAAATATTTAAACCTGATTGTCGTCTGTGACAACTAATAATAGCGAATACCGCCGGACAGGTGATATAAAGAATTTCCTGGTTTTCTGCCAAAATCTATTTCCGAGCGGATAGCGAACTGCGAGAAGTGTATAAATCAATGGGTCCAACGCGGAAAAGGTAAAACGGAATGCAGCAACATGTCTCGGGATCACAATTTGAGAGAATTGCGACAGTGGTGGCTGGACCGATGCCCCAAAGTGACTCGAAGATCCGGCATGTCGAAGGGTGATGACTATATCAAGAAATGTCCAAATTAGTACGCAATTCCCAATCAAGAAGCTAAGGCAATTGTTGATGTATTGGGGAATAATTGTTTAAGTAAGACTAGTTTGTCAATGTTCCACAGTTTTTCTTAACAGCTAGAGCGTTTTACTCCACAATTCAATTTCAAACTGGTTCTGAAACTCTGAAAACTTACTTCCATTCTTGTGGGAAATCAACCGTAAGTCTTAAAACCGAATGGCCAAAATATTATATAACAATAGTTTTTAAATAAAACAAAATCAAAGAACTTAAATTTTAAGAACTTTTTAACTTCTTTAGGATATATACACAATTTCTTTCCTTCACCTGGTATTTTTAAATTCGTTCAGTCGTTAAGAAAATTATTTGTATGATTTGTTACATTGAAGTTGCACAGAGAATATCAATTATTAGTTTCAATTTACGAACATGGCTTCAAAAAAATGAATTTAGGTATGCAATTTAATTTATATGCTGTAGTTGATCCAGGAACAACGAATATGGGAAGGTACCGTTTTATGGGGGCCATAACAAAACGTGGACCTATACATACAATGTTTCGTCACACGAGCTAGATACCACTATAACCAACAAATTCCAATTTTTGGACAAATCCGTGGAAAAATGTAGCAAAAATCCTCAAAATACCTAATATCGGGAGGTACCGTTATATCAGGCCATACCAAAACGTGGACCTATACATACAATGTTTCACCGCATGAGCTGGAACCCATTATGACCAACAAACACCGATTTTTAGACAATCCATGAATCAATTTGGAAAAAATCATGAAAATACCAAATATCGGGAGGTACCGTTATATGGGAGCCACATCAAAACGTGAACCTAACATACAATGTTTCGTCACTCGAGCTAGAAACCATTATGATCTACAAATACTCATTTTTGGACAAATTCGTGAAAAAATGTGGCAAAAATCATCAAAGTACCTAATATCGGGAAGTACCGTTATATGAAAGCTATACCGAAATGTGGACCTTTACATACAATGTTTCACCACACGAGCTAGAAGCCATTATGACCAACAAGTACAAATTTTAAGACAAATCCATGGAACAATTTGGGAAAAATCATGAAAATCATAAAGTCGGGAGTTACCGCTATATGGGGACTATACCAAAACGTGGACCGATATATCTCATTTTCAATACCAACCATCCTAGACACAATACAAAATATTCTGCCAAGTTTTGAATTTTATGCTGATTACGAAAATGAGGATCGGGCTTCTATATTGGTTTCCCTTCCATTTTTTCTGTTGAAATCGTTAAGTGCAGAATTTTTAACAATTGTGATAGAAAATGCGATCTAGGTCGTTAATATACCGGTTATCGGGAGGTATCGTTATATGTCGCCACAGGAAAAAGTGAAATGATTTACCTCTTTTTCAATATCAACCATCGCAGACATAATACAAACTATTGTGCCAAATTTCAATCATGATTTCAACAGACAGACGGAGATCGTTAAATACTCTAAGAATTGTATGGTGATCATGAATATATATACTTATTTATGGTGTCTACAAGGGATATTTATATGTGTTACAAACGGTGTGATAAATTTAATATACTCTCCTTTCTCTCCTATATAGATGGACTGTTATTTACTGCTAGTCTTTCATACAAAATTAAAAACACAGTGCAACACGTGGCTAGTATCATCAACATACCGGATATTGATGGGCAATGTTTTGACAACGGTTGTAGATCACCTTATGAACTACAATCAACGAGTTTGAAACAAATCTGATAAGAATCCTTAGAATAATAAATATCTGCAGACTAAGCTATGCAGACAATGATCTGCCACCGGAGGTAATACTTGTTACAAACTCTCACTACCGTGGAAAATGTGATTAAAATCATAAAACACCGAACATCCGCTCAGATACCATCATATGGGGGGAAAAAAGTGCATCAACACATAGATTTCACATATTATTTTACAAGTTCCACTAAATTAAAATTTTTCATTTAGTTTCTTAAGAACTCGCAATTTATTGCATAAAATTTTAATTATTCTAATTCTAGATATTGTAGACTGAAATATAATGCCGAAAAAGTTAAAATTTTTATAAATTTAACGCATAATTACAATAAAAATAAAGCCTACCGCAATATTCAGTTCTCACAAAATACTTTAGAGAAATCACATTTTTCATCTAAAAGATTCCGTACCAGGGACCACAAATAACGATTTATAGATATAACTTTATCTGTAACCAACACTCTGCCAATCCTATATACTGAATATGAATCAAATATATATATCCAGAATTATGAAATTAATTAAAATGGTCTCGAAAATGCAAGCATAGACCAAGTATACTTCAATTCTAACCCATTGTATTGCGAGAAAATCGCAATGAAATGAACCACGTCTCTCGGCTGTTCTTGTAATATGCTTCATTCATTTTTTTTCAGGACCACCTGAATTATTTTATATAATGTTATAACTCTTGATCATTATTAGAAGTCCCTGTTTCGCGTGAATACAAAAAATTGCAGCATTTCAATATTATAACTCGTCGTTAGGACTGCTAAGACTAACTCTTGTTTTGGGCTGTCATTAATGGTTTACTTGCTGGATTTGTTTGGAAAATTACCTCCAAAGTATAATTTTTTTCCGCTCCAAAGAGTAAATGTTAATTGAAGCCATTTTTACTTCTGTTGTAATATAGTGTCAAAATATATTTTGAATAAGAAATTTTCCAATATATTTAAGTTAACAACGTCTTCAATAATCATAATATGAACAAGTAAAAAAAGCAGATAAGTTAAGCTTTGCCGAACTATTTGTAACCTCCACCATATGGAAGAAACTTGAAAAAAATGAAAATTTCCAAACAAATTTCTTCGAAAAATACCTCGCAAATGAACGCTGTTATATGGGGGATATACAAAGACGTGGTACTGGATAAGTAATTTTTGTCATAGGATGTAGTAACGTTTCCGAACTTCAAATACAAAATTTGACGCACTTCTGGGCAATAATGTCGCTAATATCATCAAAGTACCGAATAAGGGCAAAGTAGTCACAGAGCACTCCTTGTGTATAATTTCATACAATGCCATTGACAAATGTGGCTAATCATCAAGATATCCAACGTCGGGAAGTACAGTTATATGGGGGATATACGATATGGTGGAATTATAAAGTCAATTCTCTATGTGGCTGAAATCATCAAAATACCGATTATCGGGAGGTACATATCGTGGACACATACAGACAATTCTTTTTCAGAGAGTGAAGTAGTCATGAAGAACTCCTTGCGTAGATTTTTAGCCAATTCCATTGAAAAATGTGGTTAAAAGCATCAAAATACGGAATATTGGGGGTACCGTTATATGGGTATGATATCTTGGACCAATATGGGCCATCTTCAAATTTTACATGCCTGCAAACAAAAGACAGTTCGGTGCCAAACATTATCTTCCTATTATTATTTGTTTCGACTCTAGCGTGGTTTCAACAGACGGTCATCGCTAAATCGACATAGAAAGTTGCACATGCGGGTCCAGGTCATTGTATAGCCGCGATATAGCTGTACCCCCTATAATCGGAATTTCGATAATATTAGCGACATTTTTCATCGGAATTGTATCATATTTCATATTTGATGTTCCTAATGGGAACAACCATCTGCGAGCCCCTATATAATGACACCTCCATATATTCGGTATTTTGAGGATTTTAAAGACATAATTCACTGGAATTGTTTCAAACTACGTAATTGAAGATTAAATGGCACCCGATTCTGTCACCAAAAAAGGTAGCAACGAGCTATCGAGAATCGATGTTGCATTGGATATACTAATAGGGAAACCAACCTTGACTTGCAGAGTGACTTGCAGTTTTACTCCATAATTCAATTTCAACATGTTTCGGGATCACCATTTCAGAGAATTTCGATTGTTTTTTTTCCTATATAGACAATGTTCTGTGTCCCATTACAAACCCTAAACTGGTTTTCCCTATATTTAGTGAACCATCTTTTGAAATCCCCATTTGTATTTTCAGAACTTACTTATGTATTAAACGATTTAAAGCTTAAAATTTAATCAGACCAGTACGGCATAACCTTGGAATTTTAAAATTTTGTTCCATATAGCTTCCTAAGAGATATTTTACTGGTTTTTAATCAATTATTCTTGTATGAAGAAATATTTTAACAATAAATGTTGACTACTCTATTCAAGAAAGGAGATCCAAATAATATCGCAAACAGTTGACTGTCACATGTAGATAATATATTTATCAAATTAATCGCATTACGTTTATATGAGAGAACAACCATAAAAGTCTTGTTGGTAAAACTTAACCAAAACTTTTTTTGTAAGCTCTGAGAGAGAAATTAGACTGCATACTTAATAGAACCCGATTTTAATTTCATCTCTGCTAGAAATTCGAACTACTTCTTATATTAACTCATTTATAGGAGCAGTTTTGTCGCACAGATTTCCTTAATGCAGAAAAAACCGACATGTTATGCATCAAAACACTAAATGCTTATAAGGTTTATTATTCATATGTAGAGCAGGAAGCTCTTGCTATAGCTTTTGGTGTGATTAAAGTTAATAAATGTTTCTACGGCAGAGACGCGCTTTTTTTTCTATGGCAGAAGTGTTCACAACAATATTCCATCCAAACAAAAAAATTCCGTTTATGACTTTCCATTGACTCCTACGCTGGGTAATTATCTTCAAGCATAAGATTATTCCATAAAATATAAATAAACATCTCATCATGCAAACGCAGATACGTTATAAATGTTACCAATGGGACACGAGATATATGTTGATAAAATTGAATTCGAGATGTTGCATATTGATGACATTCATAAAACAGTATTGCTAGACTGTTCTATAGACTCCGAAACTGTATGACAAAACAAAACTTTAAAGGTTATACCAAGTTATATTATAAATGGCCATCTACATCAAACACAGCCAATGAATTACTAAACCCATATCTTGCACGAAAGCTTTCAATTTCCATACATAATTAATATACACTAGTTGTAAAAAGTGTATTTTCTGTTATGAAAAACTGCGAAAGTCCTCGGCAAGAATTTGGAATGACCAGAAGCTGATGAATACATATCGATTTTGTTCATCCTTTCCTTAACAAGGTGTGGCTCATTGCCGTTGATTCATATTCTAAATTCCTTTAATTAGACCAGTATCGACAGCTACATTGCTATCAATTATTGCAGCATTGTCAAGTTTAGGCGTACTAAGTATCACGTTTAAGTGATAACAATACACAGAACACCTCAAAGGAAACGCTATTGAGCATTCATCTACACCAAACCCTATTAGCATCCCCAGCAGAATTATTTTATGGTCGATAACCTTGTAAAATGTTAACAGCAATATTTCCTGTAAAACATGAAAAATGAAACTTCTTCAACATTTTCTATGGGCCCATACGAAATTTTTCTGGTAAAAAGACACTGTATGGAAAGTAATGTCAACAAGTAAAAAAGCAGAAAGTTCGGTAGGGCCGAACTTTGAATACTCTCCACCATTTGGAATGAAATAGAAATTTTTCAAAAAAATAAATTCCATTGAAAATTCTGTTAAAATCTTTAAAATATATATGGGATATACGCTATTGTGGACCTATATAGACAAATCTATGTCTAGGCGTAAAGTGCTCACAAAGAAATCCTTGTGTGGATTTTCAGAGAATACCATAGGAATATATAGCTAAAATCATCAAAATACGAATAACGGTGGTACCGTTATATGGGGGCTATACGATACCGTTAATCTATATAGAGAACTCTATGTAAGGGGGTAAAGTACCCACAAGGAACTCCTTGTGTGGATTATCAGACAATTCCATTAAAAAATGTGGGTAAAATCATCAAAATACCGAATATAGGGGAGTACCGTTATATGGGGGATATACGATATTGTGGATCTATATAGACAATTCCGTTTCAGGGGTAAAGTGCTCACAAAGAACTCCGTATGTGGATTTTCAGACAATATGATTGTAAAATGTGGTTAAAATCATCAAAATACTGAATATCGGGGGTACCGTTATATGAGGGCTATACGATATCGTGGACCTATATAGATAATTCTCTGCCGAGGTATAAAGTAACCACAAGGAACTCCTTGTGTGGCTAAAATCATCAAAATACCGAACACCGTGGGGGTACCATTATATGGGCGATATACGATATCGTGGATCTATATAGACAATTATTTTTTTTTTGGGGGGAGTGATAAATTGCCCACAAGGGTCTCTTTTTGTGGAATTTCAGACAATTCCATTAAAAAATGTGCCTAAAATCATCAAAATACCGAATACCGTGGGGGTACCGTTATATGGGGGCTATACGATATTGTGGACCTATATAGATAATTCTCTGCCGAAGTATAAAGTACCCACAAGGAATTACTTGTGTGGATTTTCAGACAATTACATTGAAAAATGTGGCTAACATCATCAAAATACCCAATATCGGGGGTACCGTTATATGGGGGCTATACGATATCGTAGACCGATATACCCCATCTTCGAACTTGACCTGCCTGCAGACAAAAGAGGGATTTGTCCAAAATTTTAGCTTCCTATCTTAATTCGTTTAGACTGCAGCGTGATTACAACAGACAAACGGAGGGACAGGGCTTAATCATCTTAGAATTTTACGTTGATCAAGAATATATATACTGTCTTGGGTCTAAAATGATTATTTTTATGAGTTACAAACGGAATGACGAACTTAATATACCCTCCATACTTTTTTTGGTGGAGGGTATAAAAAACGAATAGGATATTTTATGTATTTGGGAAATACAGCGCTGTAGTTCGAAAACATCAAATTTAATGAAAAGCTGAATAGAAATAGGTTAAAAACAAAATAAAAAACAAGAACCACATCTACCAAACTGAAATCGGATTATTTTAGAAAATAAGAAGAGAAGAAAAGCGAGATAGACACTCGGCAGATGTCGAACAACCCAATTACTCAATTTCTACTATACCAAGCTTCAACTCCACAACAATTTACATCTAGAAGATCTGAAAGAATCCGTAAACAATTTACAGGAGAAGAAGAGGAGAATTAGTAGCGAGTGAATGCAAGGAATGTTATATAAACAAATTTGTATCAAGCCTTTTTTCAAATATTTAGGCAAAATTTTAACCTTTTGAGCTTCCAAATTGTCATGTTCAATATACCCTCCACTTTGACAACGAAGGAATATTAGCTTTATCATAATAATATCCCTGAATAATCCTCGTAGACCACATAAAGTGTATATTCATAATCAGCTTAAAATTCTAAGTCGATTTAACGATGTCCGTCTGTTGAAATCACGATACAGCAAACATTATTTGACGTAGAGCTTCAATATTTGGCAGAACATCTTTTATTGCGTCTAGGATCGTTGGTATTAAAAATGAGATGTATCGGCCTACGTTTTGATATTTTCGCCATATAATGGTACCTCCCGATATTGGGTATTTTTATGATTTTCGCCAAATGTTTTCATGAGTTTGTCTAAAAATTGGTATTTGTTGATCATAATAGAATCCAGCTCTGGTGGCGAAATATTTTATATGTATTGGTCCATGTTTTCGTATAGCCCCCATACAACGGTTCCTCCCGATATTTGGTATTTTGATAATTTTTGCACATTTTTAAAATTTGGTATTTAAGAATATTTGCTAGATGGCAATCTTTGAAGTATAAAATTGTCTTTGTTTTGGTATGGTCCCCACATAACGACCTCACCCACTTTATGGTTTTTTGAAAAGTTTAACAGCATTATCTAAACGGTTTTACTGGTATTTGTAGTTTAAAGTGGAATACGTTTAAATTCAGATACTTTTATTCTTTACCCATTGGTGGAGGATATGAATGTAATTTTTCTTGTTGAATCCCAATTCCTTTATTTAACAATAAAGACAAAAATGTGTTTTTGTATTTTTTTTTTCTGTTTAGAATTTCATTAAGCAGATCAAGAGTTAGAAATTGTTATTAAATTATTATATACATTATTAAATCAACTATTTTGGTATTGAATTTACTCCTTGAATTACTCATTAATTGCGCACTCACAACCTTACTCACAAGATCATAGATGACTATCAATTCAAGGTATAAATAAGAATATCACAAAAAAAAAAAAACAAGTAAAAAAACCATTAAGTTCGACCGGGCCGAACTTTAAATACCCTCCACCTTATGGTAATGAAAATACTAGATCCAATTTTGACCCACAAATCCCAATTTTTGGACATATTCGCTGGGAAATTTGGCAAAAATCATCAAAATAGCGAATATCGGGAGGTACCGCTATATACGGCTACAGAAAAGAGCTACACATTCAATAATTCGGCAACGGAGGCAGAATTCATTATGATCAACAAATTCTAATTTTTATACAAATCAGTGATAAAATGTGACAAAAACCATCAAAATACCGAATATCGGAAGGTACCGTTATATTGGGGCTATACCCAAGCGTGTACCTATTCATTCAATGTTTCGCCACCGGAACTAGAACCCATTATGACAAACAAATACCAATTTTTAGACAAATACGTGAAATGGTGTGGAAAAAATCACCAAAATACCGAATATCGGGATGTACCGTTATATGGGGTCTATATCAAAACGTGGACCGATATATCTCATTACCAACCATCCATCCTAGACACAACACAAATTATTCTGCTAAATTTTGACGCTCTACGTCAAATAATGTGGGCTGTATCGTGATTTCAACAGACAGACGGACATCGTTAAATCGTCTTAGAATTTTATGCTGATTATGAATATTTATACATTATGGGTTCTATGACGAATATTTAGGAATGTTACAAACGGAATGACAAAGTTAATATACCCTCCTTCCAAGGTGGAGGGTATAAATAAAACGAGTAAAAAAGCTTTAAGATCGGCAGTTTTCAAAAACTGCAAATTGCTGTACAACGGCGTGGACCTGCATAGCCAACTTTTGAAAAAAAAAATCGGTGAATAATGTATCTAAAATCATCAAAATACCGAATATAGGGAGATACTATTATATACAGGCTACACCAAAACGTGGACCTGCACTGACAATTTTTTGTCCTAGGCTGTAGTATCCATTACAAACTTTAATTACTAAATTTTATACAATTCCAGTGAATAATGTCGTAAATTCTTCAAAATAACCAATATCGAGATGTACCGTTGTATGGGGGCTAAACGACGCATACGTCTATACAATCTACCCACCTAAGCGATGGAGGGCAATCGAAGCCAATATTTCTAATTATAAGCTCAGTGTTGATAGTCCATGGGAGGACAACAGTACAGCAAAAACGAGCAAAAGGAACAATAAACAAGATGCCTTGAAACATGCTCAATGCTGTCGTCCACAAAAACAACAATGTTCCAAAGACCTTCACTTAAGGCAAAGTAAGTCCTCGTCAGTGAGGAATCCATAATGCTACTTTAAAATAAGTTGTTCGTATAATAGTATCCATTACAAACTTTAATTACTAAATTTTATACAATTCCAGTGAATAATGTCGTAAATTCTTCAAAATAACCAATATCGAGATGTACCGTTGTATGGGGGCTAAACGACGCATACGTCTATACAATCTACCCACCTAAGCGATGGAGGGCAATCGAAGCCAATATTTCTAATTATAAGCTCAGTGTTGATAGTCCATGGGAGGACAACAGTACAGCAAAAACGAGCAAAAGGAACAATAAACAAGATGCCTTGAAACATGCTCAATGCTGTCGTCCACAAAAACAACAATGTTCCAAAGACCTTCACTTAAGGCAAAGTAAGTCCTCGTCAGTGAGGAATCCATAATGCTACTTTAAAATAAGTTGTTCGTATAATAGCACTATATTGTAAACTTTCATAAAGCTTCCTTAAATGAAGTTGTTCATGAAGGACTACTTTGTAGATACGTTTTAACTTGACCAGGGTCTAATAAGCAAATAAAAAAAAACAAGTAAAAAAGTAGTAATTTCGGCCGGGTCAAAGTTTAAATACTCTCAACATTTGGAAGAAATTTTAAAATTTTCAAAAATTCTTCCATTCCATTGAAAAATACTATAAAAAAAAACAAAAAATAGAATATATGGGTTTACCGTTATATTGGGGCATACATATACATTGTGTTTTATGCTGATCAAGAATATATATGCTCTGGGAGTGTAGAATTTATGTTTCGAGGTGTTACAAACTTAATATACTCTACATACTACGGTGGAGTATATAAATCTAATTATTTCATAGGGGAATGTAGAGCACACAAAATTACTGAGTTTTTGTTAAATTCAAAGGAATTCATTATACATTCGTAAAGGCAAATGCCTCAATAATGGTCATTGCTTCAGAAGGAATACAATTTTATATGGCCAAAACGTGATTCACGGATTTTATTCTAACAGAAGGAATACAATTTTATATGGCCAAAACGTGATTCACGGATTTTATTCTAACAGACTTGTTCGCAAATTAACTTTTACCGTCGTAATTATCTTTTTTCTAAAGAAGAAATAAAACAACGTTTTTTAACACCGGAATTTATTTATTTATTTATTATTATTATTATTATTTTTTTTTTTTTTTTGAATGACTTTTCAATAATGCAAAAATGTATTTATTTATTATTGCATTTTGTTACTGTTTAATTAGGAAAACATGTGGTAGTAATGTCAATGTTTAGCTCTGGCTTTACACACTTACATTTAATTATAAATATGTTTGTACAATTACGCTGGCTTCGTCGTAGTCGTAGTGAGAGGATGTAATTTCTTCCCCTTTTGAAAAAATATTCTCCTTAATTCCTTTATTGATCATATCGTGTCGTATTATTTTTTACATAACAAATCATTGAAAGTGGACACAATTACAATTAAATCAGTTGTGCTATCATACACAATGGGTCTAAATTGATTTATAAAAATTTTTAAGGATACTTTGTAGAATTTTATAATTCTGTGGATAAAAAAATTCAAGAGTAATACGTTTTATTTTTTTGACTCCTGTTTTGGTGCTTAACTATTAGGTGAGCTCAACGGTTTTTTTGCAATTTTGTGCTAGCGCCATTGACATTTTAACGAGTAATGAGTTGTCACTTTGTATTTCGCTGTCATTCGGACGGATAAAAATCGCGATATCTTTTGCATAGAAAGGCATGTCTTTGCCAAAGGTAATATCGTTACCCACTAACCTAGACACAATTCTTTCCGAAAGGATAGAAACGCTCAATTGGAAAATCATGTTCTCTTTGTTGCAAAAAAAATATATCGGCTTCATTTGTGTTCAAAATTCAAGAACTTATCCCCGCAAATTGTAATTGTACGTATTTCTTACATTGCAAGTCATTAAAACAGGCTTTGACTCTAAAGGCTTCGTCAAGCGCATCAATATAGTTGTCAGCTTCACTCCCAGTTTTTCGTCCCTCGAAATTTGGAGTCAAAAATCCAAAATCGAAATCGCTGTACAAAATGGCAAAGAGGAACCTAATTAAGTTTATAAAAATTAATTTATCCTATGGAAATCATAAAAATTCTACAGTAAAGATTCATTTGTGGCTTCATAATACGTAATTTCGTTGTGACGTAGATCGATCCCGAATCTGTCACTGCAGATTAATTTGGATTTCCATTTCTTACATTTCGAATAAAAAGCTCGCACAGCACTATACATCCCGTACCTACCATCGGAACTTATTTAGATTCAGTGTAATTGTGATTGACATGATTAATTTAGATTCACATTAAATATAGTTTTTTGTTGACCCCTGGTTTGGTTCTTAATTATTCGGTAAAATGTACGCGCTACGGCTTATTGCCACCTTGTGCTAGCGCCTTTGATACTTAGGGTAAAGTAGTCACGAAAAACTCCTTGTGTAGAATTTCAGGCAATTCCATTGAAAATGTGGTTAAAATCATCAAAATACGGAATATGGGGGTACCGTTGTATGGGGGCTATACGATATCTTGGGCCGATATAGGTCATCTTCAAATTTGACCTGCCTGCAGACAAAAGACAGTTCCTATCATTACTTGTTTCGACTCTAGCTTGGTTACAGCAGGCGGTCATTGCTAAATCGACATAGAAAGTTTCATATGCGGGTCCAGGTCATTGTATAGCCGCGTTATAGCTGTACCCCCTATATTCGGAATTTCGATAATATTAGCGAAATTATTCATCGGAATTGTATGATATATCGTATTTGACGTTCCTAATGAGAACAACCATCTGCGAGAAGGTCCAAGTCTTAATATAGCCCCCCCATATATTCGGTATTTTGAGGATTTTAAAGACATAATTCATTGGAATTGTTTCAAACTACGTATTTAAAGATTAAATGGCACCCGATTCTGTCACAAAAATGGTAGCAACGAGCTATCGAGAATCGATGTTGCATTGGATATACTAATAGGGACAACCAACCTTGACTTGCAGAGTGGCTATTGGCAAATGGAGATCACCAAGGATATAGAGAAAACACGCCATTCGGTACTTATTCAACTCCTGACATTTTAACGTAATGACATTCGGGCTCCGCAAAGCCCCGGTAAAAACATAGACATGCTTTTTGCTGCCCCACAGCCGTCGACAAATTATTCCCGGCACTGATGGTAGGGCGTATTATGTTCGTACAAATCTGTGTACCATATGCAAAATAGAATGTATACATTGAACCAAGGCTTAAAAAAGGAGGGTGTCGTCGATTAATTAATTAATGGCGAATAATGGTCGGCGTAGCAACGAAAAAACCCCATTCTTGTGCAATAAGATCGGCGAAAAAAGAAGGCATAGGAGAGGAGAACTATAATTTAAAGGCCAGCTTCAGAGATCTATTTAGTGGTACGGTCTTCTTCTCACGAATGGATGCATAAACGGTGAATTGGAAAGCGTATATTGAACAAAATATTGAAACCTGATTGTCGTCTGTGATTCGAAAGTAAAAGATGTTCCTATAAGGCAACTTGGAATAGCGAATACCGCCGAAAAGGCGATATAAAGAATTTCCTGGCTTTCTGCCAAAAACTATTTCCGAGGCAGATAGCGAACTGCGAGAAGTGCATAAATCAATGGGTCCAACGCAGAAAAGGTGAGACCGAATGCAGCAACATGTCTCGGGATCACAATTTGAGAGAATTGCGATAGTGGTGGCCATCGGTCCAGCCACCACTATCGCAATTCTCTCAAAAAGTGACTCGAAGATCCGGCATGTCTAAGGGTGATGACTATATCAGGAAATGTCCAAATTAGTACACAATTCCCAATTAAGAAGCTAAGGCAATTTTGGATGTATTGAGAAATAATTGTTTAAGTAAGACTTGTTTGTCAATGTTCCACAGTTTTTTAACCGCTACTGCGTTTTACTCCACAATTCAATATCAAACTGGTTCTGAAACTTAGAAAACTTACTTCCAATCTCACGGGAAATCAACCGTAAGTCTTAAAACCGAATGGCCAAAATGTTATATAAGAATAGTTTTTAAATAAAACAAAATCAAAGAACTTAAATTTTAATAACTTTTTTACTGTAATACTTTAGGATATATACACAATTTTTTTCCTTCACCAGGTATTTTTCAATTTATTTAGTCGTTAAGAAAATTATATGTATGATTTGTTACATTGAAGTTGCACAAGAATATTAATTGTTAGTTTTAATGAACGAACATGGCTCCAAAAAAAAAAAAAAAAAAAAAGATTTTAGGTATGCATTTAATTTATCTGCAGGAGTTGATCCAGGAATAACGGATAGTGTTTTTCTGTGATTCGGAAGTAAAGGATATTCCGGTAAGCCAACTTAGAATAGCGAAGACCGCAGGTACGGCAAGACAAATAATTTCCCGTGTTGCTGCCAAAGATCTGCGAGAAGTGTATAAAGCAATGGGTCCAATGCAAAATATGTGAGACAGAATGCAACAACATGTTTCGGGATCACCATTTGAGAGAATTTCGATTGTTGTATTTTCCAATATAGACAATTTTCTGTGCCCCATTACAAACCCTAAGCTGGTTTCCTCTATATTTAGTAAATCATCCTTTGGAATCCCCATTTGTATTTTCAGAACTGACTTATGTATTGAACGGTTTAAAGCTTAAAAGATGCCAAAGATCTATATGATGGATAGCGCACTGCGAGAAGTGTATAAAGCAATGGGTCCAATTCAAAATATGTGAGACAGAATGCAGCAACATGTTTCGGGATCACCATTTGAGAGAATTTCGATTGTTGTATTTTCCAATATTGACAATTTTCTGTGCCCCATTACAAACCCTAAGCTGGTTTCCTTTATATTTAGTAAATCATCCTTTGGAATCCCCATTTGTATTTTCAGAACTGACTTGTGTATTGTAAATCTGTTCCATATAACTTCCTAAGAGATATTTTACTGGCTTTTAATCAATTATTCTTGTATGAGGAAATATTTTAACAATAAATGTTGACTACTCTATTCAAGAAAGGAGATCCAAATGATATCACAAACTACAGTTGACTGTCACATGTATATAAGATATTTATCAAATTTATCGCATTACGTTTATATGAGAGAACAACTATAAAAGTCTGGTTGTTAAAACTTAACCAAAACTTTTTTGTAAGCTCTGAAGTGAAAATAGACTGCATACTTAGTATAACGCGATTTTAATTTCATCTCTGCAGGAAATTCGAACTACTTCTATTATTAACACATTTATAGGAGCAATTTCGTCGCACAGATTTCCTTAAGAGAAAACCCGACATGTTATGCTCCAAAACACTAAATGCTTATAAGGTTAATTATTCGTAAATAGAGCAGGAAGCTCTTGCTATTGCTTTTGGAGTGATTAAAGTTAATAAATATTTCTATGGCAGACACTTTGGACAGGCAATTAAGCGCTCACAACAATATTCCATCCAAACAAAAAACTTCCGTTTATGACTTTCCATCGACTCCTACGCTGGGTAATTATTTTCAACCATAAGATTGTTCTATAAAATATAAAAAAATCTCATCATGCAAACGCAGATACTATATAAAGGTTACCAATGGGACAAGAGATATGTTTTGATGAACTGAATCCGAGGTGTTGCATATTGATGATATTTATAACACAGTATTGCTAGACTGTTCTCTAGACTCTGAAACTGTATCACAAAACAAAACTTTAAATGGCCATCTACATCAAACACATCGAAAGTACTACTAAACCCATACCGTTCACGAAAGCTTTCAATTTCCGTACAAAATGGTGTACTCATTCTGCATAATTAATATACACTAGTTGTAAAAAATGTATTTTCCGTTATGAAAAACTGCGAAAGTCCTGGGCAAGAATTTGGAATGACCTAAAGCTGATGAATACATATCGATTTTGTTCATCCTTCCCTTAACAAGATGTGAGCTAATTGCGGTTGATTCATATTCTAAATTCCTTCATTCAGACCAATATCGACACCTACATTGCTATCAATTATTGCAGCATTGTCAAGTTCTTTTGCAACAGAAGGCGTACTACGTATCACGTTTAAGTGATAACAATACACAGTTCACGTCATAGCAAACGATATTGAGCATTCATCTACACCAACCCCTATTAGCATCCCCAGCAGAATTACTTTATGGTCGATAACCTCGTAAATGTTAATAGCATATTTCCTTTAAAACATGAGAAATAAAAATTCTTCAACATTTTCTATGGGCCCGTACGTAATTTTTCTGGCAAAAAGACACTGTATGGAGAGTAATGTTAAAAAAAACTAACAGGATATTTTATGTATTTAGTAAATACAGCGCTGTAGTTCAAAAACATCAAATTTAATGAAAAGCTGAATAGAAATAGGTTAAAAACAAAATAAAAAACAAGAACAACAACTACCAAACTTCAATCGGATTATACTGAAATTCTTATTTTAGAAAATAAGAAGAGAAGAAAAGCTAGATAGACACACGGCAGATGTCGAACAACCCAATTACTCAATTTCTACTATACCAAGCTTCAACTCCACAAAAGTTTACATCTAGAAGATCTGTAAAAATACGTGAACAATTTACAGGAGAAGAAGAGGAGAATTAGTAGTGAGTGAATGCAAGGAATGTTATATAAACAAATTTTCAAACATTTAAGCAAAATTTTACGCTTTTGAGCTTCCAAATGTTCATGTTCAATATAACCTCCACTTTGAAAAGGAAGGAACATTAAATTTATCATACCGTAGACCCCATAAAGTGTTGAAATCACGATACAGCATACATTATTTGACGTAGAGCTTCAACATTTAGCACAAAACCTTGTATTGCGTCTAGGATGGTTGGTATTAAAAATGTGATATATCGGACCACGTTTTGGTATATTCGCCATATAAAGGTACCTCCCGATATTGGGTATTTTTATGATTTTCGCCACATTTTTCACGAGTTTGTCTAAAAATTGGTCTTTGTAGATCATAATAGAATCCAGCTCTGGTGGCAAAATATTTTGGCATTTGGCATTTTGATAATTTTTGCACATTTTAAAAATTTGGTATTTAAGAATATATGGTAGATAACGATCCTTGAAGTATAAAATTGTCTTTGGAAGTTTCAGTTTTGGTATGGTCCCAACATAACGGCCTCACCCACTTTATGGTTTTTTGAAAAGTTTAACAGCATTATTCAAACGGTCTCTGGTATTTGTAGTTTAAAGTGGGACACGTTTAAATTCAGATACTTTTATATAGCAATGTCTCCCTTACCAATTGGTGAAGGATATTTATGTGCTTTTACTTGCTGATTCTCAATTCGTTTATTTAACAATAAATACAAAAATGTGTTTTTGCATTTTTTTTTTTGGGAATTCACTAAGCTGATCAGAGTTAGAAATTGTTACTAAATTATTTTATACATTATTAAATCAACTATTTTGGTATTGAATTTACTATTAATTTATCATATATTGCGCACTCACAACCTTACTCACATGATCATAGATGACTATCAATTCAACAAGTTATAAATAAGAATATCACAAAAAACCAAGTAAGAAAGCTGTAAGTTCATCCGGGCCGAACTTTTTATACCCTCCACCAGTTGGAAGGAATTTGGCAATTTTAAAAAATGTAAATTGCTATACAACGGCGTGGACCTGCATAGGCAACTTTTGCCATAAGACATTACAATATTCAAATGCGAAACTTGGAAAAAATCGGTGAATAATGTAGCTAAAATTATCAAAATACCGAATATAGGGAGTTACTATTATATATAGGCTACACCAAAACGTGGACCTGCACTGACAATTTTTTGTCCTAGGCTGTAGTATCCATTACAAACTTCAATTACCAAATTTTAAACAATTCCGGTGAATAATGTCGTAAAATCATCAAAATAACCAATATCGGGATGTACCGTTGTATGGGGGCTAAACGACGCATACCTCTATACAATCTACCCACCTAAGTGATGGAGGGCAATCGAAGTCAATATTTCTAATTACAAGCTCAGTGTTGATAGTCCAGGGGAGGACAACAGTACAGGAAAACGAGCAAAAGGAACAATAAACAAGATGCCTTGAAACATGCTCAATGCTGTCGTCCACTAAAACAACAATGCTATAAAGACCTTCTCTTAAGGCAAGTCAGGTTCTCGTCAGTGAGGAATCCACAAAGCTACTTTAAAAGAAGTTGTTCGTATAATAGCACTATCTTGTAAACTTTCATAAAGCTTCCTTCAATAAAGTTGTTCATAAAGGACTACTTTGTAGATACGTTTTATCTTGACCAGGTTCTAAAAAAGTAGTAATTTCGGCCGGGTCAAAATTTGAATACACTCAACATTTGGAAGAAATTATAAAATTTTCAAAATATCTTCCATTCCATTGAAAAATACTGTTAAAAGCATAAAAAACAGAATATATGGAGTTACCGTTATATTGGGGCATACATATACATGGAGTTTTATGCAGATCAAGAATATATATGCTCTGGAAGTGTAAAATTTATATTTCGAGGTCCTACAATTTTAATACACTCTACATACTATGGTGGAGTATATACATCTAATTATTTCATAGGGGAATGAAGAGCACACAAAAATACTGAGTTTTTGTTAAATTCAAAGGAATTCATTATACATTCGTAAAATGTCTCACCAATGGTCATTGCTTCAGAAGGAATACCATTTTATACGGCCAAAACGTGATTCACGGATTTTCAACTACGACGATAAAAGTTAACTTGCGCACAGTTAACTTTTATCGTCGTGGTTATCTTTTTTCTAAAGAAGAAATAAAACACCGTGTTTTAACACCGGACTTTATTTTTCTTTTGAATAACTTTTTAGTGAAGCTTCGTCGTAGTCGGCACAATTGGTGTGGTGAGAGGATTTAATTTCTCCCCTTTTTGAGAAGTATTCTCTTGAATTCCCTTATTGACCATATTGTATCGTATTATTTTTACATAAAAAATCATTGAAAGTTGACAAAATTACAATTAAAGCAGATGTACTCTCGGACGCAATGGTTCTAAATTGATTTATAATCATTTTTTCAAGGATAAAAATTCAAGAGTATTGTCATAATACATTTTATTTTTTTGACCCCTGTATTGGTGCTTAATGTTAGGTAAGCGCAACGTTTTTTTTTGCAATTTTGCTAGCGCCATTGACATTTTAACGAGTAATGAGTTGTCACTTTGTATTTCGCTGTCATCCGGACGGATAACAATCGTGATATCGTTTGCATAGAAAGGCATGTTTTTGCCAAAGGTAATATCGTTACCCACTAACCTAGACACAATTCTTTCAGAAAGGAAATAACTATGTTTGGATAGTTATAGAGATAATTTAATTTCGCTAAATACCGCCAGTCATTCCCTTTTCGAATATTCACCTTCCACTTCAATTGAAAAATCATGTTCTCTTTGTCGAGAAAAAAATTATCGGCTTCATTTGTGTTCAAAATTCAAGAACTTATCCCCCGCAAATTGGTTTGCATTAGTCAAGCGCCACGATCTTTGTATGTATTTCTTACATCGCAAGTCATTAAAACCGGCTTTGACTCTAAAGGCTTCGTCAAGCGCATTTTCGTCCCTCGAAATTTATATCCTCCACATCGGTCAGAGTCAAAAATCCAAAATCGAAATCGCTGTACAAAATGGCAAAGAGGAACCTAATTAAGTTTATAAAAATGTATTTATCCAATGAAAATCATAAAAACTCTACAGTAAAGACTCATTTGGGCCTTCGTTTGGGTGGCGTAATTTCGTTGTGACCTAGACCCCTGGATTGGTTCTTAATTATTCGTTGAAATGTACGTGCTACGGCTTATTGTCACCTTGTACTAGCGCCTTTGACATTTTAGCGGGTAATTAGTTGTAAATTTTTTGCCGCCAACTTTAGACATCAAGTAGTATTTCGCTGTTATTCGGACAAACAACACACGCAAAGATATTACATGCAAACGATATTGAGATATAAAGGTGGTTTCAGTAACAAAACAGCCACTTTTCAACGCGTCGCAGATTACGACCATACCGATTGGACTCGAAATATCAATTATTTAGCTCAGAGGGG
Source organism: Musca domestica (assembly GCF_030504385.1). NCBI lineage: Eukaryota > Metazoa > Arthropoda > Insecta > Diptera > Muscidae > Musca > Musca domestica. Next base: position 712,743 of record NW_026712208.1, read on the forward strand.
CTCCGTCGATGGGAGTGAAATGTCGAATGCGTCTGGCTGTGGACCGTAGGGAGATATATAAAAATAGATAAAACACAAGACTTGTTAGTGGGCAACGATATTACCTTTGGAAACAATATGCATTTTATGCAAGCGATATTGCGTTTGTTGTCCGTATGAATGGCAGCGAAATACTACTTGATATCCACAAAAGGCGGCAAAACAAGTGACAACTAATTACTCATTAAAGTGTCAAAGGCGCTAGCACAAGGTTGCAATAAACCGTTGCGCGTACCTTATAATTAAGGACCAAACCAGGGGTCAATAAAAAGCTATATAAAATGTGATTCTAAATTAAACACAATTATTCAACTCCTACCCTATACCTATAAAAATGAAACGTATTATTACAATACTCTCGAAGTTTTTATCCTCAGAACTATATAATTTTACAAAACAAATTAGCTTTGCAAAAATGATTATAAATCAATTTAGAACCATTGTGTCTGATAGGACAATTGCCTTAATTGTAATTGTGTCCACTTTCAATGATTAGTTATGTAAAAATAATACGACACAATATGATCAATAAAGGAATTCAGGAGAAGGGGGAGGAATTACATCCGATCACCACAACACTTATGTCCACTAGGACGAAGTCAGTATAATTTTAAAACATATTTATAATTAAATTAAATGCAAGTGTGTTAATCTCCAAAAACCAGAGCTAAGCATTGACGTTACTACCACAGGTTTTTCTGATTCAACAGTAACAAAATGCATTAATAAATAAATACATTTTTTGGTTTATTGAAAAGTTTTCAAAAGAAAACAGGATAGAAAAATAGGTCCCGTTTATTTCTTCTTTAGAAAAAAGATAACTACGGCGATAAAAGTTAACTTGCGCACAAGTCTGTTGAATTGAATAAAATCTGTGAATCACGTTTTGGCCGTATAAAATGGTATTCCTTCTGAAGCAATGACCATTGATGAGGCATTTTACGAATGTATAATGAATTCCTTTGAATTTAACAAAAACTCAGTATTTTTGACATTCCAATTTTTTCTATTTTAAAAGAAATGTCGAATAATGCTTATTTACCAAAAAGTTAAATGCTTTTTTTAAAATTGCGGTTTAATTTTTTTATTACAACTGAGGGAGATGGATCTGCATATTATTCATTTCTGGACAACCCTCCAGTGTAGTAGATGGCACATTCGAGCTGTTAAGAAATTGAAGTAAGACTTAACTAGATTACGTCCACCTCTAACACCCATATAACTGTTAAGACAGATTTAAGGTTTTTGGGTATTTTAGTCGCAATTTTTAAACTGTTTTGATCTCTGTAACACTTTTCACTGCAAATGTTTAAAATTGGAATTTGAATTTCCTAATGTGTACTGCAGCCTATGACGGAGTTCCACTTCTTTGTATATCACCAATATAACGGTTCCTCCTTATATTATTTTTATGATTTTAGCGGCAGTATTCTCCAGAATTGGCTCAAGTTTTGTATTTAAATTTCTAATCAGTTCTTCATATAAACGAATGGCATATGCAGGTTTACGCTGTCATATAGCCCACATAGTGTGACAACATTATCGCTGAAATTGTTAAAAAGTTTGAATTGTAAGATCGTCATGGATACTACAGTCAGTGAAGGAAGATTACCTATGCAGGTCCACGTTTTCACATCCCACATAGTACGGTACAGGTATATGAGGGCTATAATCAAAGGGTACACATTTAACCACTTTTTTTGCAACAGGACGTAGAAGTCTTTAAAAACTAAGTAAGTACAAATTTGTAAAAAAATGTCATCTAAATCGTCAAAATATCGAGTATCTGGAGGTATTGTAATATGGGATCTATAGGAACACGTAGACCGACATGGCTCAGTTAGGAACTTAACGTGCTTACTGACATACACATGTGTGCACAATTTTAACTTTTAATCTTAACTCGTTGGACTAGTAGCTTGATTGCAATAGACAAATGGACAGACAACGCTGGACAAATGCACAGACAAAGTATGAGAATAAATGCCGAATATATTAAAGCCTTGGGTACGCAAACATTTAGGCCGCAGACCTAAACTTAAAAAAAATTAAAAATTAAGACGGTTGATTTTGTTGCAGTTTTTTTTTATCTCACCCTATATATATATATATATATATATATATATATATATATATATATATATATATATATATATATATATATATATATATATATATATATATATATATAATTTGTTAATAAAATAATAATAATAATAAAATACATCGTGCTGGTCTATTTAATTTTTTTTGTATTGTAATTATACTTACTTGAAGAAAATTGATATCAGTGAAACGCAAACGACCAGTAGATCCAATAAATTAAAAGCAGATCTACAAAAGGCTCCGTCGTGGAGAACAAATCCATAAGAAATCAATTTTAACACCAGTTCTATTGTGAAGACAGCCGTAAAGAAGTAATCAAATTTGTTCAGCACCTGAAATACACAGTTAGTTTAAAAACGTTTCATGGTTGTGACAAAGTAATTGAAGTATAGATTATGGATTCCTCACAGCTTTTCTTAAAAAAAATAGTACCAGAAGATATTGCCCCTACGATTTTTTTTTATTTAACCCTAAATATTAAAATCTCGAAAAATGTTACAAAGTACATTGCAAGTTACTGACGACAGTGAAAAACATACAAACAAACAAAAATTCTTAATCGATTTAATCGTCTGTCTGTGTGTTTCATCATACTAACTTCGGAACGCAAATATTTTGCACACATTTTGCCAATAAGCAGGTTAAGTTCGTAAATGGGCCGTGTCGGTCAACGTTTTTGTTTTCATTTGAAGTGTATTTTTTGACGGATTTACTTATTTATTTATTTTTTTTTTAGAAAAGTTCCTTCCAAATAGTGAAGGATATTAAAAGTTTGGCCTGTACAATTTTACCTGTTTTTAAACCCTCCACCATACTATGGAGGGTATATTAATTTTGCCATTCCGTTTGTAACTCCTCCGAATATTTATGTCAGACCCAACAAAGTATATATATTTCTAGACGAATTTTGCACACATGTATATTTTGCCAGTAGGCAGGTTAAGTTCGTAAATGGACCATGTAGGTCCAGGTTATCATATAACCCCCATATAACGGTACCTCCCGATATTCGGTATTTTTATGATTTTAGCGACATTATTCACCGGAATTGTTTTAAATTTGCTCTTCGAAGTTCGTAATGGATACTACAGCCTAAAAGAGAAAACTGTCTGTGTAGGTCCACGTCTTCGTATGGCCCCCATATAAAGGTACCTCCCGATAATCGGTATTTTGATGACTGTAGCTACATTATTCACCGATTTTTATACCCTCCACCATACTATGGAGGGTATATTAACTTTGTCATTCAGTTTGAAACTCCTCGAAATACTCATGCCAGACCCAACAAAGTATATATATTCTTGATAAATTGAAAATTCTAAGTCCATTTAGCGATGTCCGTCTGATTTTAGCGAAATATTTTACCGGAATTACTTCAAATTTCGAATTTAAAGTTCATTGTTCGTACTACAGCCTTTGAAAAGAAATCCCGTATGAAGGTCCACACCTTCGTATAGGCCCCATTTAACGATGCCTCCCGATGTTCCGTTTTTTGATGATTTTAGCTAAATTAGTAACCGGAATTGTTTCAAATTTCGTAGACGAAGTTCGTAATTGGTATTACAATGTGTGTCAAAAAAATTGTCTAAGCAGGTCCACGTCTTCGTATAACCCCCATGCAACTGTACATTTTAAGCAAAATCGATTGAAAATCGATATTTAGAATTCGTAATGGGATAAGATATGATGTTCAAAGGTAAAACTGTCAACATACAATTTCGATATTTTAGCTCGAATACCGCGGACGTTTTGATAGGCAATAGATAAGGTATCATTACAAAAAGTGCTTAGTTTTTTGAAAAGTTAACAGAGTTTTGATGAATGTAACCATTATTATCAGGCATTTGTCTTTCTCTATATACGTATTCACGAACTATAGTATGTTTCGGCCAGAACTCAGGATCAATAAGACGAGTATACATTTCATCAGAGGTTGTAATTTTGAATGATGCAATTGAACGTTGTTGTGAAAAATTGAATTTATGTATGTTAATATCATTAAATTTTCCAATTTTAGATATGATGTAACGGTCAATTGTCTCAGTAGTGGTATCCGCTGGAAGTCTTGAAATGAAAATGCTTCTTTTTGGCGAGACGGCAGTAAGGATAACCTCAACAGGGGTTACGTTATAAGGAGAAGAAGGATTGACGACTGATTCAGGATCATGGTTTGTTAGGCGTTCAAGCCTGGTAGGAGGTACATCATTAACGGAAGTACTGTATGAACTAATTGGATTATTTGACGTAGAGGGATTGGATGAAGGAAGATTAGGTATAGGTGATGAATTGTTGGAAGTAGAATCAAGCATTGACACGGAAGGGGTGTTTGATAATGATGTACTATAGTTATTTTCAGAGCGTTTTTCTTTGTTTGCATTCCTAGCTGATTTTCGACGCTTCGGAGATGATTGTGGTGAATTCATATTCTCTAACAGCTTATAATTTTCAAATAATTTACCGTAATCATTTATTCGATTAGAGAGTTTAGCTGAATCTTCTAGAATCTGCAGAAAAGTTTGTTTTTGAGATTGGAAAAATCGGTAAAAGCTCACTCCAATTTTTCTGCAATCCACACAGCACCAGTGAAGTCCCTTGTTGTTCGAAATTGCATCCGCAACAAGTCCAGAAATGTCACTACATTTAAGATGGCAATTTTCGTGACATAACCAGCATGTTATCATTCTTTCGTCTGATTTTATTTTGCAATTTTTATTTAAACACGCCATTACAGTAATATATTTTTACAATATGACGTACAGAAAAAAGTTGTAAAATTTGAAACAACGTAAAATTTATTTGCGATGGAAACGGTGTAACAGGTTTTTAATCAGGTTGATACAGCAAAAACAGGGTGATGTAAACAGGTTAGTCAATCCAGGACACACACCGCAACGATAGCAGGGAAGATAACAGGTTCACAAGTTCAAGCCAGTGAACAGGTACGATCAACGAAAAACAGAATGCGAGATGACGTACGTACTTGTGTATGAACAGGTAGGTTCAACAGCAACTAAAGATAACGAGAGCACTTCTATTTATGTTTTTTACGAATGAAAGCATAAAAGGAAATGGTAAAATTTATCAATGTTGGTTTTTGTTTTGTATTTCTAACTGCTTAACATCACAAAGAAATGCGAATACTCGATAGCACACAATGTTGGCGAAACTGTGAGAGATCAATGGCTCAGATTTTATGATGATTTTGCTGCGACGAGGCGAAAAAATTGTAAATTTATAGGAGCGAAACACAAATACGACCGTACAGTACAGTGTCAAACTTACTTATGCCACGCGATACCCGGTTGTTTGACAATTTAAGTCCCATTTTTTACAGAATTGTTTAAAATTTTGTACTTAGAGTTCGTAGTGGCTTCTACATCATGTGGTGAAACACATACGTAAATATTTAGTTTATTAGAACTTAATGGTACCTCAAGATTTTACGTAAATTGATTTTACATAAATTCGGCCATATTTATTTTTGGTATACGTCTCAAATAATGATGCTGTCCGGTGTTTTGTATTATATAGTTTTGGCAAATTTTGAAACCAAGTCGGGCGTCATTTAAAATGATACCTGCAACATTGAATCGCTCTAAAATTATTTGAACATAAAACCCTTTTTAAAGCACTTGACGTCTAAATATACTGTTGTTGTCATGAAATGTTAAATTTTGTAGAATTGTCATTACCAGGTAATCTAAATGTTGTTTTGAAAATATCAATAATTAAATACAGGTAGTTCCTAGATAATCTCTGTTTTGTGCAGCCTACCTGGTTATTGCTAGAGCACTTTTATTGGACGATTGCATTTACAGGATCTACCTGTCAAATGTTTGTTCATGTATTATTACCTGCATACAGCGTTATTGGTCAAAAATATATCGTCATATAATAGTTATGTTTTGCTTCTATTGTTAGGTAAAAATAAAAGGCTTGTATATATTCGTATTGAATTTTTATTTTCTGTTTTATATTAAACAGTTGCGCAGAAAGAAAACATATACGAATTTTAAACAGTGTCAAGTGTGTCATTTTGAAACAGTGTTGTTTGTCATTTTAAAATTGTTTTGTATGCTCTACATACTTTAATAGAGTTAAAATACATTATTATACATATACGAATGTTAAACAGTATCAAGTGTGTCATTTTGAAACAGTGTTGTGTGTCATTTTAAAACAGTTTCGTGTTCCTTACATACTTTAATATAATTAAAATACATTTTTACAAAGCGCTAAGTATGCTATTTGCATAGTTATTTTTATAAATATGCCTAGATTACGTAAACAATCATCTTTGCAACGCCAAAGGCTATCGACAAATCGTGTAAATGAATTCCGTGAACGCAATCCATCTGACAGGCTTAGAAATGCCATATCTATAGCAGCAAGGAGGCAAGATGTCAATTTCCGGGAAGAAGAACGGGAAAGAGATCGAGTTTCTCGCCAATTGAGGAGACATAACTCATTTAACCGAAGAGTTGAACAAATACGCGACGCTATCCAGCATTCTCTTCACCGACAAGACGTAACATATCGGCAATTAGAGCGGGAAAGAGATGCATTAAATCACCAAGTGCGTAGACAAGATGAATCTTATAGGCAAATAGAGCGGGAAAGGAATGTATTAAATCACCAAGTGCGTAGACAAGATGAATCTTATATGCAATTAGAGCGTGAAACAGATACATTAAATCATCAAGTGCGTAGACAAGATGAATCTTATATGCAAATAGAGCGGGAAAGGGATGCATTAAATCACCAAGTGCGTAGACAAGATGAAACTTACAGACAAATAGAGCGGGAAACAGATGCCATTAACCATCAAGCTCGTCGTCAGGACGAAACATACAGATTGTCTGAACAACAGAGGAATACCGCACAACGCTCTGTTCGTCGGTAAGATGTTTCTCAAAGACAAGTTGAACGCGATAGAGATGCAAAAATCCACCGAGTGCATCGCCATGATGAAGTTTATAAACAGTTAGAGCGAGAGAGGGATGCGTTAAATCAACAAGTTCGCCGTCAGGACGAAGTATCTAGACAAATCGAACGAGAAAGAGATTCTCTAAACCGCCAAGTTCGTCGGCAGAACGAAGAGTATAGAGAAATGGAGCGAGAGAGAGACGCATTAAGCCACCAGGCTCGTAGGCAAGATGAATCTTACAGAAAATTAGAGCGGGAGAGAAATACCATAAGTCAACAAATTCGGCTGCTGGATGAAGTTTATAGAGAATTAGAGCGTGAAAGAGACACTATAAACCATGAAGTTCGTCGACAGGATGAAACATACAGTCGACTTGAGCAAGACAGGGATTCTTTTCGTCGTTCCCAACGTAGACATAATGAGAACTACAGACAAATAGAACGTGAAATAGGCTCACAACATCGCAATGTGCAAAGACGCGACATAACGTATCGCACAATCGAACAAGTTCGTAACACTCAACAACGTCGCGAAGCGCGATAAATTTCTAGTCTTGAATCTCAAGAGCAGAATAGGATTAAAAATTGTCGTGTGCTAATTCATCGGATGAATTCTTACAATCGTGAGGTAGAAAATAACCGCCAGTCCGAGAGAAATGCTGTCATTAGGCAGAACCTTTCCCCAGAATACCGCAGGGAAATGTTACTAGCAGACTCCATAAGACATAGGTCACGACAATTGCGCGAGTTCTACGATATACCTTCAATTTGTCTTTCTAAAGGATTACATTTTCCAGAAATACCAACTGACCTTCGTGGTTTAACACAATTAGAAGAGCGTTTCGTTTCACCAAGAATTCCATTCATGAGAATCGTTTCCCTAGGATACAATCGCCAATGTGCTGTGAGAGGTGCTGTTGTTAACGTACCAATTCAGTTAGATACAACTGTATACGTACTTCCGCGAGCAGTCAATCAAACTGAAGTTGTGCAAGTTCACCTTAAGCGTAGATTGCAATACGAACACAGTTTCATGACAGAAACCATAAGACCAGCAAAGATTTTCGAAGCCGCAAGATATCTAGTAAATACAGAACTCTACAGAAAGCACAACATAGTTCTTTCTAATGAGTGGCTAAATAGCATGAATTGTACAGAAGAATGTCCCTTTGTTTCTAATGTGGAAGATTTAGTGTTGGTATCCCGATTAAGTAATACTAATATCATACAGGATGATGTTGAAGAAGTAAATCCACAAGAAACATTACTAGACAATAATCCTGTCGTACCATTGCAGAGAATTTCCATTGCTCCTGGTGAGCGGTCTAATGGTCGTTAGACATGCTTTTGGATGAGGACTCTGAGGAACTGTCCTATCCTACAATATACTGCGGTGTAGAAAGAAATTGCAATGCTACAATTGGTAAAATTATTAAGTCCGAGGTTCGACGTTATGATAGACGGTGTGCACGAGTTGACAAAGTATTATACTGCTTATACTGCTATAAAAAATTAGAATTTTCCCGCATTAAAAATAGTATTTCCACATGTTTGAGAAAAAAAGTTGGAAATAGACAATTTACTGCCGCTGATATCTCAGATGATCAACTTGTCCAAAACCTTGTGCAACATGACTACGGCTATCATATATTGGAAGGCGTACGATCTTCACCAGCTCATTGGGAGGGCGAAAAGAGAAAGGTTATGGCAATGATCAGGCAGTTTGGAATTCCGACATTTTTTATAACTTTATCCGCGGCTGAATCTCAATGGCCGGAATTAATTGTGATATTAGTAAAAATTTTAGAAGGAAAAAATATCACTGAAGAAGAGGCTATGTCTTACTCAACCCAGAAAAAGTATGATCTTATCCGAACAGATCCAATTACATGATCTAAATATTTTGATCAGAGAATAAGGCACTTACTTAAATATTTCAGGTCCAATGACGGAATATTTAAGGAGCATTATGTTATTAAACATTACTGGAGGATAGAGTTTCAACAACGAGCATCTCCTCATTTCTATGGAATATTCTGGTTAAACAACGCACCTCAATTAAACATTACTGGCGATGCTACTTTCCCACCGGTGGCCGACTTCATTGACCGGTTCATTTCTACTGATTCTTCTTCTACCGACATTCAAAATATTATAAGCGTCCAACGCCACAACCACACCAGGACTTGTCAACGTGAGATTAGAGGTAAACAATTTTTCCGCTTTCACATTCCTTATCCTCCAATGCCTGAAACACAAATACTGCTTCCACTTTCGTAAGATATCGATTTAGATGAACTAAACTTACATAAGGCAAACTTCGCTAAGATAAGTACTTTGCTTAACGCAAATTTATCAAATGATGAACTAGAAGGTCTTCATACGTTCGAGCAATTTTATCTCACAGGTGTATTAACTTAAACAGAACGGCATATTTTATGGCTTTAAGGTCAACCTTTTAAAATCACAAATTTTCTTACAAGGAACATTTAGAGAAAGAGCAATAAATGCATTCAATTCAGATATTTTAGCAATGCAAAATTCTAATATGGATATTCAGTTTGTCTTAGATGCATATGCTTGTGTGTCATACATCGTTAATTATATTAACAAATCGAACAGGGGAGTTTCGAGACAGATGCTAGAAGCTATGGCTGAAATTAGAGATGGCAATTATTCAGTAAAAGACAGGCTGCAGCATATTGGAAATAAGTTCATTAGCGCATCTGAAGTATCAGCTCAAGAGCCATCGTATAATATATTAGGCATGAATTTATCACAATGTAGTAGTGCGGAAGTATTTACCAATACGTTTGTTCCAGAGAAACGTGTTCGTATGATAAAATCGAAGCAAGAACTACAAAATCTCGAAAGGGATTCAATTAATATATTTAAGGCAAACATACTTGATCATAATATCCAACGACCCGATATATTTGAAAATATGTGTTTGGCATACTTCGGTGCATACTACAGCTTTTCCCGGCATTTAAAAAAATCTCGTCATCAAGAAGAAGAGGATGATTTTGTTGAGAACGATGATACCAATTTGGATCAAGTCGGTGCTCCAATACGACTAAAAAATAATTCAGGATACGTCTACAAACGGAAAGCACCCGCAATAATAAGATTTCCTTTTTTCAAACTTGAAACAAATAAGGAGGACTACATCCGATCATTGGTAATGGAGAAATGAAGTCGAAGACTTACTACAGAATGACAATGAAAATACTTGTTTCACCCACAAAAGCACCATTGAAGAAAATCGATTACAATTTGAATTATATAAGGAAGGAGAACTTGATGAAATATTGTTACAAGTCCAAGATGAAAATAACACCGTAATCAATGATTCTGTTGATAACATGTTAGCGTCTCGCATGCTTGATGAGGAGTTTCGTGCAGTGGCAATCCCCGAAATTGATAATAATATCAATATTTTCGAAGTTGATAACAATAATGACTCCGATACTAACGATAACATCAGATTTATAAAGTTACCTTCATTGGTTAGTGAAAAAGATCTTCTTGTAGACATAAGGTCCCTAAATGCCAAACAACGTGCTTATTTGCATCATGCTTTGCATAGTGTTGTGAACAAAAAAACATTCTATGAATACATCGGTGGTGGTGCTGGTGTCGGCAAAAGCCGTTTAATTAGAGCAATTAACCAATCTGTCACTCATAGATGGTGTCGGCAAAAGCCGTTTAATTAGAGCAATTTACCAATCTGTTACTCATAGACTTAATTCTATTCCTGGAAGTAATCCAGAAATGCCTAAAGTTCTACTAACTGCACCAACTGGGAAAGCTGCATTTGGTATTGGGGGATCAGTGCTGCATGCTCTGTTCTCCCTGCCTGTAAACCAATATTGGGGACAACTTCGGCCACTTGGTAGCGACATGGTTAACTCAATAATGTAAAAATTATTTAATGTAAATTTAATAATTATTGACGAAATATCGATGGTAGGATCCAGAATGCTAGGTCACTTGGATGCTCGATTGAAACAAATATTTAAGAGCACTAATCCATTCGGTGGCATTTCAATTATTGCGTTAGGTGATTTCAAACAACTTCCACCTGTTGGCGATAGATGGATTTTTAGTGAGAATACTTATCTAGGATCTAGGTTGTGGGATCTTTTCCAATTTTATGAGTTGACCGAAATAATGCGTCAAAGGGAAGATTTGAGGTTTGCGCACGCGCTTAGTAGAATGTCCAATGGGGAAATGACGGCTGAAGATGGGGATATCTTTAAGGCAAGAGTCATTCGTGACGTGAACGATGTTTCGATGGAAACCATTCATTTGTTTCTATCTAATGAGGAGGTTGAAAACTATAACATTTTAAAATTAAACCAAATAGCTTCTGAAACTTTATGTTCAAAAGCACAAGACGTAATAAAATGCAATACTTTGAATCCTGATCAAAGAATAAATATTTTAAAAAATGTTACAAAATTTAAGACATCCGAGACACAAGGTCTTTGTTTTCAGTTACAATTGAAAAAAATCGGAAAGTACATGATTACAATAAATATTAACACCGCCGATAGTTTAGTAAATGGCGCAACGGGAGTTTTAATGAGTATTGATTTCGAACGTGATTCATCAAATACAAAGACAGTTTGGTTAAAGTTTTCAGATGAAAATGTTGGAAGGGAAGCACGGCGAAAAAGCCACGCAGTACAGAACCATCCTGGACTCCAATTGAAAAGTGTAACAGATCATTTCAGTTCAAACGAAATGAACAAATTTCAATAGAACGTCGCCAATTTCCTTTGGTCGTGGCCGAAGCTATAACTGTTCACAAAAGTCAAGGTGCCACTTACGCAAATGTTGCGGTAACCGTAGCCGAATGACCAGAGCAGCTTTTTATGTTGCATGCAGTCGTGCAACAAATGCGTCTGGGTTGTTCATATTTGGTTCCTTCAATCCTCCCAATGCTTTTCAAAACTCAGATCCAGTAAAAATAGAATTGCAAAATTTAAATAACATCAAAAATTAAAACTAAATTTTGATTTTATGAAATTGGAAGAGAAAGACATTTAAACATTTTTCCGAAACATTCAAAGTTTCCGCGCCCATAAGGAAGATATCAATACAGACTACAATCTCATCAATTCCAACTTCCTTTGTTTTGTTGAAACATGGAATCTTCCAGGAGAATCCTGCAGCATAATGGTGTTCTCTGAAGTAAGCAGAATTGACTGCGTAAAAAGTGCCCAAGAAAATTCGAGGAATAAAAGTGGAATAATAATATTCAGCCGATCTAATATTGTAAATGACGTAAGAATTATCTTGAAAAGAGATTATAGCCAGGGATCTCAGACTCTTAAAATTATTGCTCTAAAATATAGAGATATAATATTAATGGTTTTATACAGAAACCCTTCTTTTCCCGAAACGACCTTTCGACAATTGCTATTTGAGTCTCTGAATTAAATTGATTGGCAACAAGACCAAAAAATAATAATTATTGGTGACTTCAATATATGCAGGCGAAGCACACAGAGCATAACAGATACACTATTATGTACGAAAGGAATTCTTTCCCTTTTAGACAGAAATGTGCACACAACAAAGCATGAAACTCAAATAGATTGGGCTTTCTCTAATATACCACATGGTGATATTATTTGTAAGACTCATTCAACTGCACATAACCATCATGACGGTATAATAATCGCGATGTAGGCAAAGTTCTAAAAGCGAGTCTCAAATTGAATTCAAATATAGATAAATAATAAAGAAATACTCAATTTTATTTTTTCTAAAATAAATCAAAATTTCGTATATACTATTATGCAAGATCATAAAAATGTATTTCTTCGAAATAGAAAATACGTATAGAGTAACAAACTTATATTACATTCGGTTTATGTTAATTTGTACATTTTATTTAAAATAAAATGCTATACAACAATTAACATATTCTATTCCTCCTAGGAATAAGCCTTGGCGTGGCGGTGGAGCTAAGTACTTTCATAATTGAGAGGAAACTAATTATTTCATTTGGTTTAATATCCTTCTTGGTGAAGGGTATTAAAAGATCGGCCCGGCCGAACTTACTGCTTTTTTACTTGTTGCTCGTTCTATTTGAGTTTTAAGATTTCACAATTTATGCTATACAATTTTCCACTTCTGGACATAATGAGCAAAATAGCTTGCAGAAAAACAAATTTTAGAAAACTATACATTAAATTATAACGAAAATAATAACTACTACAGTTTTTGTGACTCACATAATTCCACAAAAAATGATACAGTTTTTCATTTATTTGGTTTCAAATTCGTCTAATAATAGTACTTTATAGTTAGATAAACATTGTGTTCCTCTCTTATATAATTGTAGAAAAACATTTATTGTGAATCACCGTTATGTGGGTAAAAATTGTGTGCTATACGAAGAGCGATTACATAATTGCTTCGGAGGGGTATCTCAAAATAAATTACAGCAATTTGTGCAGCAAGTATATTAAAAGTGTTTTCGAAAGACAAATGAGAATCTACAATGTTATTTGTAAAATAAATATGAAAGTTATATGGAAATTTGAAATCATTAGCCCAAAACAGCAGACAGACGGAAGGACATCGCTAGATTGTCTTAGAGTTTTACAGTTATCCAGAATATATATACTTTTTAGTTTCTATTCGAGGATTTACAAACGGAATGACAAAGCTATTACACCCTCCATAAAATGGTGGAGGGTCCAAAAATACCGAATATCGGGAGGTACTGTTATATGGGGATATACGAAGCCGTGGACCTGCATACGAAAATTTGTGTCATATGCTGTAGAAGCCATTACGAACTTCAAATACGAAATTTGAAACGATACCGATAGGCAACATTTATGAAATCATTAACATACCGCCTATCAGGAAGTACCGTTATATGGGGGCTATACCAAGACATGGGCCTGAATATTTTTTTTTCATAGGCTGCAGAACCCATTACGAACTTCAAATACGAAATTTGAAATAATTCCTGTAAATAATGTTGCTAAAATCATGAAAAAATTTCGGGATGTACCGTTATATGGGGGCTATACGATAACGTGGACCGACATGGCCCATTTACAAACTTAACCCTTCTACTGGTAAACTATGCACGTATGCAAAATGTTATCAATTAGTTCGAAAGATAGAGTGAATTTCTTGCAGTATAAATGTTTGTTATTGAATTCTTGCAGTATAAATGTTTGGTTTTGTCCTACTTTGTCTCTACTTATACTTTTAAATCATTTAAAATAATTTCATTCATAATGTAGAAAACCATACACTTTTATGTCATAAATTGGGAAAATATAAATAAATTGAAGTCAATAATTCGTTACACTGCGAAAAGTAATATGTGATGTAAATTAGACACAAAATTACAATAGAAATATTTTGCGCAATTCACATTAATAATGATATGGATCTTACAGGTATATTTTATTGAATTCAGAGATACTCAGGAATTCAATATATAGGTGTTCAGGTGCTATTTATTCAGGAATGCTTGTAGTTGGGAACTATGATGTCGGATTCTCGACGATTTGCCGGTAATCGGTATCGTGATGTTAATACTCGGGTTGTAGACGAGGTTTAAGTGATCGGGTATAGAATTCACATGTGAGTTGTGGATGATCTGGGATTACGATATTGGCGCTTTGTAAGTAATCGAGGACTGGGATGTACGTGTAGTAAATGATTTTAAGAGAATCGGTAACTTTGGTAAATGGAGGTCGTGTGTTCGGAAACTCTGATGGCAATCTTGATGTTCAAGTTGTAAACAACTGCAAAGTAATCGTTAACACTGGTATAATAGGCGCCGGGAGTCTAATAATTGCGATGAATATGTTCGGGTTGTAGACGATCGGAAGATAATGAGGAACTCTGGCGAATGGACGTTGGGTGTTTGTGGATTACGATAATGATTTTAGACTGTAGACGACTCGAAGATAATCGGCAGCTCTAATTGGACTATGGGTATATGGAAATTGGAATGATGATATTCTGGCTAAAGACTATTAGAAATTAATCGGGAGCTCTGTGACTGGACGTCGGGATTCCGGGAATTGTGACGAAAATCTTCGGGATGTAGACGATTTGAAACTGGAGACTCGGCATTCAGCTCGCCGGCGCTCACCTCGTGTAAGGAGATTAGTCAAGAACTCGTTGTATCACAGTTTATTTAGTCCTGCGATGGAACTGTGTACGATTCTACGTCACTTCCCCAGATTTCGGTTGGAACAGGGAGCCGAAGTTAATATGGAACAGTGAAGCGAAACTCCTATGAAACAGTGAGCCGAATGGCATGTGTCCATATATTACTGGTGACTCGAAGCAATGAATGCCCGTTCAAAACCAAAAAGATTCCCAGCTAAAGATACTATCAGTGATGGGTCAGTGATGATAATGTAAGTATGTGCTAAGCGACGATAAGCGGTCTAAGCATTGCATATAGTGGTTGTTTTGTTCGTCAGTTAATGGCGATATTTGAGTAACATTGGTGTTATTGTATGTTAATGAGGTGGGCAGTGTATTATTATTGTTTATTTTTTATTCGTTTCAGTAGAAGTGGATGCGAAGTTAGGATCCGAAGAGTGCCTTTACTTCACCAATTAGAAATTTTCGAAATTTAGGACATGACCAAAGAGAATGATTTTGTGTGGGGCAGTGAGAGCAAAACAATTCCAAAGGACATTTTTAATGAACATTTACCGAAGCATTAGTGAGTCCGGTTCTGATAAGATCTTGTGTGCGAATCGGATGCTTTGACGCCCTGTAAACGATCTAGAGTCTGAATTATCACTATAAAAAATGCATTTAAATCTGACCACAAAGATAATGCAGATTTATCCCGAATTCTTCGCTCCCATATTGTAACAGTTAACCTTGGTGGTAATGTCATAATCGTAAGTGAAAGTAAACTATTCTTGCTTCTGGCAACTCAGGCGTTTCTGATTATTTCACAAACACCTTGACAATACCACTCACCTATTCAGATATGTATACGTTTGGCTTTTATGTTCGAAACATGCTGTCTGTGCTTTCAAGGACATTTCCTTTTTATAATTAAAAGTTAACCATTGTAACAAGCTGAAAAGAATTCCTCATTGCAAATGAATTTCAAAAAAGAACAATTTCTTTCGAACTTGTTTAACCCAAATTACAATCATACTTGTGGTCTTCTTTTTTTCTGGTTCAACCCGAAATTTATCTGGATAAATATTGTGTTTTCAACAATAACAATTTGGTTTTGTTTTTAAGCGTTTAATTTCTAGAAGAAAATTATCGACGACTCCCTGGTGTTTTCATTTCGTCCTCACGATCGAGATAAGCTTAAGTCACAATTTCTGTTCCAGTTTGGATATACAACTTCATTTATATTTCATTTTTCATCAAACTTGGGGTAAGGTCGGAAAATTACCGATGACTCCCTGGTGTTTTCATTTGGTCCTCACGATTCGGATAAGCTTAAGCCAAAACTTCTGTTCCAGTTTGGATTTAAAACTTCAATTATATTTAATTTTTCATCAAACTTGCGGTAAGTTTGTGCTTTCGTTCTTTTTATTATAAATGTTCACATTTTTCTTAAAATAAAAAGTGCATTCAAAATTCATTTGAGGCATAACATCTCTTAACATTTCATTTCGAATTAAGAGCATTTTTTGAGTTATTTACATATTATTTCTATCATCGCTACCCAATTTCAAATTTGCGATCATTTTTTCTTTAAAAACAAGTGATTAACAAGCAATTAATTTATCGTGTTGTTATTGTTTTCATTCCTGCTGTCTTTGTTGATGTTGAATTGAGTGATTGTTGTTGTTGTTTTCTTTCGTCCTCCTTACCCCTCTCATTCATATTTGCACTGGGTTCACCAATTCGAAAGTCGACCTTTAGTACTCCTGGTATTCAACTTAATATATTGGGATCACCGATTCCTTTTTGTATCCATTGAACAGTCTAGCAACCGGTTACATTCATAGAAATATTTCAATATTTTGCTTCATTCATCAAAATAAATTTATTAAAAATATTATCTTACGTAAATAATTATATTACGTTGACATTACAATATTATTTTTACAACAAGTTAAAAAGCATAGGTCTTGTTTGTCATAAGCCATTACCATATTCAAATTCGAAACTTGAAATAAACGGTGAATAATGTTGCTAAAACATCAAAATATCGTATTTAAGGAGTCACCGTTATATCGCGGCTGTGCGAAGACCTGGACCAGCATAGACAGATTTCTGTTACAGGCTATAGGATCCATTACTAACGTCAAATAAGACATCTCAAAAAATGTCGGTGGGTACTGTACCTACCGAATATAGGGAGGTACTGATATATGGGGCCTATACGAAGACCTGTGCCTGCATAGACAATTTTCTGTCACAGACTGTAGTTTCCATTTCGGACTCTAAATACGTAATTTGAGACAATTCCGTTAAATAATGACGCTAAAATCATCAAAATACCGAATTTTGAGAGGTACTGTTATATGGGGGCTATACGAAGACGGGAACCTGCACAGACGATTTTCTGTCATAGGCTGT
Organism: Musca domestica; assembly: GCF_030504385.1. Taxonomy (NCBI): domain Eukaryota; kingdom Metazoa; phylum Arthropoda; class Insecta; order Diptera; family Muscidae; genus Musca; species Musca domestica. The sequence continues at coordinate 730,374 of NW_026712208.1, forward strand.
AGTATTCATTACGAATCTCAAATACAAAATTCGAAACAATTCCGGTGAATAATGTCGCTGAAATCATCAAAATGCCGAATATCTGGAGGTACCGTTATTCGGGGGCTATACGAAGACGTAGACCTGCACAGATAATTTTTTGTCATAGGCTGTAGTATCCATTTCGGACTTCAAATACCAAATTTGAAACAATTCCGATGAATAATGTCGCTAAAATCATCAAAATACCGAATATCTATATTCTATATGAAAACGTGGACTAACCTACTAGAAAAATAAACACGTGTGCAAAATTTTAGCATTCTATTTCAATTCGTTCGAAAAATAGCGTGATTAAGAATATATATACTTTTATCTGGATAAATATTGTGTTTTCAACAATAATAATTTGGTTTTGTTTTTAAGCGTTTAACTTATAGATGTAAATTATCGACGACGCCCTGGTGTATTCATATCGTCCTCACGATAGGGATAAGCTTAAGCCAAAATTTCTGTTCCAGTTTGGATTTACAACTTCAATTATACTTAATTTTTCACCAAACTTGAGGTAACTTTGTGCTTTCGTTCTTTTTTTATTATAAAAGTTCACATTTTCTTAAAATAAAAAGTGCATTCAAAATTCATTTGAGGCATAACTTCTCTTAACATTTCATTTCGAATTAAGAGCACTTTTTTAGTTATTTACATATTATTTCTATCATCGCTACCCAATTTAAAATTTGCATTTTATTTGTGTTTGTGATCAGTTTTTCTTTAAAAACAAGTGACAACAGCAATTAATTTGTCGTGTTGTTATTGTTTTCCTTCCTTTCGTTCTCCTTACCGCTCTCATTCATATTTGCACTCGGTTCACCAATTCGAAAGTCGACCTATAGTACTCCTGGTATTCAACTAAATATAGGGGCCACCGATTCTTTTTTTGTATCCGTTGAACAGTCTAGTAACCGGTTACATTCATAAAAGTATATTACCATTTTGCTTCCTTCATCAAAATAAATTCATTATAAATATTATTTTACGTTAATAATTATATTACGTTGACATTACAATATTATTCTTACAACAAGTTAAAAAGCAGTAAGTTCGACCGGGCCGAACTTTGAATACCCTCCACCATTTGGAACGAATTTGTAAATTTTCAAAAAATAAAGTCCTTAAAAAATTCTGTTAAAATTTGAAAAATACCGAATATTGGCGTTATATTGGGGTCTATACGACGTTCACCTACATATAACGAGGTACCGTTATAACGGAGCTGTGCGATGACCTGGACCAGCATAGACAATTTTCTGTCACAGGCTATAGCATCCATTACGAACGTCAAATAAGACATCTCAAAAAATGTCGGTGGGTATTGTACCTACCGAATATAGGGAGGTACTGATATATGGGGCCTATACAAAGACCTGTGCCTGCATAGACAATTTTCTGTCACAGAATTCCTCTAAATACGTAATTTGAGACAATTCCGTTGAATAATGTCGCTAAAATCATCGAAATACCGAATTTTGGGAGGTACCGTTATATGAAGGCTATACGAAGACGTTGACCTGCACAGATAGTTTTCTGTCAGAGGCTGTAGTATCCATTTCGAACTTCAAATACTAAAGTTGAAACAATTCTGGTGAATAATGTCGCTAAAATCATCAAAATACCGAATATCGGGAGGTACTTACATATGGGGGCTATATGAAAACGTGGCCCATTTACGCACTGAACCTGCCTACTAAAAAATAAACACGTGTGCAAAATTTTAGCCTTCTATCTCAATTCGTTCGAAAGATAGCGTGATTACAACAGACTGACAGAGAGACGGATGTTGTTAAATGGACTTAGAATTTTACGCTGATCAAGAATATGTATGCTTTGTTGGGTCTGACATGATTATTTCGAGGAGTTACAAACGGAATGACAAAGTTAATATACCCTCCATAGTATGGTGGAGGGTATAAAAATAGTATTTAATTTTCCAATATTCATATATGTTTTCTTTTTAATCATGAGCTTGATTTCTGTAAATATGGTTAAAAATACATAAATTGTGTACAATTTTTTCGTAATACAGAGATATATTTAAAATCCCACATTTTCCTGCAGTTAAGTCTACAGTATATCTTGTCTTTTTTAAAACTTTTCCGAATTCCATGATTTTAAATTCCCATTTGTGAAATTTAAATATTTTCTTCGAACAATTTTATTTTTCAAAACGTGTTTGTTTCTTTGAATTTTTTTCTTGCAATCTCTTCCCTATTCGATTGACTTGAATATTAGCGATAATCTCCTTCCAGTGAACTCCGCTCATTTTATCAATGTCCACGTTGAAGAAATAAAGTCCATATGGGTAAAAATTAGGTCCGAGTATGATACATACATCCGAGATCGTGAATCCGAGAGCAATGGAGACGAAGAGTCGGGTGATGAATATGCAGCTTCTGAACTAGAGATGATTCGAGCTAAGTATAAGACAACGAACCTAACTTACTGTAAGTGTATATTCCAGTTGTCTCAGATATCCGAGGAACTACAATCGGCTTCAATTCCAAAAGAGTCTCCCGTGGCTTCCAGCCCAGTTCCTCCATCCAATCCTGCAGAGGTTAACTCAGGTTTGCCGCCTTGTGATACAGAGGTTCATGGCCCACATTCCGAGACATGTTTGCGTCTGTGTACATAAAAAATCCTGGCCTCAGTCCAGTTGAGAAATTATTTTAATTATTTATAAGCGAATTCTTGTGGCTAGCTGGGATACCATTTTCTTCTGTCTCTTTTCTTACCGTCTACCTGATTCCACATTTACTCTTTGGGATCATACCCTCTCGGATAGTCCAGTATTCCAAGGTGTGCGGAATTTGACACATTCCCAAAAAATATATATCGCACTCTAGAGTCTATTTCAGAGATGCGACAAGTGTTTTCAGGTTATAACAAAAGGGAAAGTTCGTCCGATAAAAAGTCCAAAAGCTTCCATAATGTTTAGTTCGTTCCAGACTAAGGTCTCTGATTCCAAATGCCCTTGTATCCAAACGAGGCTCACAAAATTCGCAAATGTCCAAAGTTCTTAAAGATGAATTATGATGTGCGGCAAACGGCAAGGTCTGATGTCTCAACTGTTTTTCGAAAACATATTCCGTAAGAAACTGTCCAAGCAAACATAGCTGCTATACATGCAATAAGCGCCATAATTATCTTCTGCACTCTGTTCAAACTTCTTCCTCTGGAGAACCATCTACATCTAGCACTGCTCCAAATTCGAACCTCAATCCCAACTCCACTACATTTTCAAATTCTGAATTATAGTCCACTAGTGTTCAGGGGTATTTCTAGGTACGGCGATGGTTCAAATTGTTCATAATGGTGTGACAGATTCGGCTCGTGCGCTCTTCTGGTTCTGAGGGAACTTTTATTTCAGAATGATTGTTAAATAAAATTAAACTGTCTTATAAGCGTTCAAATTTTAGGTTTGAATAATTGTTATTCTACCAGAGTACGTAAACAGTGCACTTTTTTCTTCGCAATTTGACCACAGTTTTGAATTAACAATTGCTGCCTTCGTAATTCCTATACTTTCGTGGAATCTTTCTATTCTTCTATTCTATTCTACGTTAAGAGATCTTCCAAGTATTTCGTTGCCTGACCCTAACTTCTACAAGAGCTCACAAGTTGACCTACTTTTCGGTAGCGGGGTGCTGCCGGCCCTAATGCTTTCCAATTCAAGATCAGGCATATGCGGCTTTCTTCTGGCCCAATAGACAGTCTTCGGATGGATCTTGACGGGCCCCATAGGTAAGAATTCGTCCAGGGTCGTCAACATAATCATAATCAAAACAGTTCTATTGGAACGAAGCTCGACTCATTCGGGAATACTGTAATCTAGACCATATGCGCTTCATTACCCTTTCCAATGTTTCATCCGGTCCTATTTACTATTTACCTCACCATGCCATCAACACAGAAAGCGTATCTACAAATGTTCGAGTAGTATTTAGTGCCCCCTTCTCCAGCGGAGCTGTACTTCTAGTTGAGATGATCAATTGATGGATTCTTCCATCATGGATGTCCGTCCTATTCCATTTTCCATGGCTTATGACCATGTCTGTAATGGCTTATGTTGGCTGCGCGAAACATTGAGCATGTGGTGTGCAATCGTTTCTTCAATTCCGGACACAAATCTCGAAAAGAGGTCCATTCACGTCAACTTAGCCATTTTTCTGATTTCCAAGACGTCTTAGAAGTGTTTTCATGTTTCAGTAAAGCTCTTCGCCAACCTGTGCTCGTGGAAAAACAGCGTCCGACATATTCTTGCCATATTTGTCACGACTGCCACATATTACGCCTATGCCGGAAATTTATGTGGATGAGTACATCTAGCCTTCTAAGTGTCGTGGAGAAATACAAATACTGCAAAAATAATCGCAGGGTTGCCAGAAGTGCCACAAGCGGCACCACACCATACTTCACCCGCCGACTGAACGCACCAAGCATCAATGACGTCCCCACTCCGAAGGTCGTGCCCAGTCCAAAGATCGCTCGCAGCCCGAAGCTACAACTTTAGCTACCGACGGCATTACTTCAAAAACATTGTTATCGCTGATACGCCGAAATACCATCGTTTTCGTTCCGACAGTAGTTGTTAGAATTTCGGATGGGAAAGTGAAGTTGACAGCGCGATGCACACTGGATTCGGGTTCAACTGTTAGCAAAGTATTAAAAAGGCTGACAGACTCCAAAAATTTGACGACACTCGCCTTGAACACGGAATCGTTGTACCCTCTAACCGTTACGTCCCGGTTTGATTCTGCACGGAAAGTCGTAGCGATGATGAAGGTAGATAGTCGAAATAAATAAATAAATAAAAAATAGAAAATTATAACTCTCATCTTCAGAGCCTAAATCAAAATCTTTTAATGTCGTTTTCTTTTAATGCTAGAAGTATTTCTTCGATGACAAAATTTAATATTTCATAGGCTTCCATTAATAATAGCCGTCCAAGAGACTTAGTTTAGCAGTCAATTTTTAGCTTTGTATTCCATACAAGGGTTGAATGCTATTCATTGTTCTAGAAGGTTAGTCAGCGTTTATGACAAAGTCACGGTTTTAAACGAATATTTCACTTATTCAGTATAGCGATTAAAGAAGAAATTGCCCCAGTATCATGATGATGATATCAATATTTTTTACACTTCTTCCGGAAAACAGTAATTTTTGTTTGCAAACAGTTGAATCGCCGAAAATACGGAAAGTTGTTGAATCTTTGAATGAATGAAAGGGATGTGGTTATGACAATATGGCTTATATTTTCAATAAAATGATTGCTGAGGGTACGTATCCAAACAATTCAAAAATCCATAGGGCTTTGTCTATTCCTAAAAAAAAAAATAAAAATGTGGTAGACCTTAGGGCAGTTGCAGTTCTTTTAACTGTGGATAAAATCTTTGAGAAAATAATATCGGAACAACTATCTGCATATTTATACGAAAATAATATCTTATCTGAGAAACAGTTTAGGTTTAAGAAAGGTTCTGGCACCGAAGAGGCGGTTGTGAATGTCGTGGAATACATATGTAGCAATATTGATTCAGGTGCCAAGGGAGTTGCTGGAGTGTTTTTTGATATATCGAGAGCATTTGAATTGGTAGATCATGATATCTTGGTAAGAAAATTGCAAAACATTGGCGTAAGTAGTACGACTTTATAACTTTTAAGCGATTATTTGCGTAATAGATTTCAATATGTTAAAATTGGTGAGGCTATAAGTCCAGTTCTTCTAGTAATATATGGTGTCCCATAAAGTAGCGTTTTAGGACCTCTTTTGTTCAAGATATATTTAAATGATCTTAAAAATTTGAAGTTTTATGGTCAATTGTTTCTATTTGCTGATGACATATGTCTCCTATACAGTTATAAATATGAAAAAGGCCTACAAACGCATATATAATATGATGCTGCGATTTTAGTAGAATTTGTGAGGGTCAAGAAGTTAGTCATCAATCCGAATAATTACAGGCCTGCTAACGAAATGACAATTTGTGTTGAAGGTGTAAGAATTGCGGAGTCGTATAGTGTAAAATATTTGGGCATAAGATTAAATAGTAATTTGTCATGGGATACTCATATTAATGGCATAAAAAAAGGTATCATCAGCTACAGGGATTTTATGTAAATTTAAATGAACAATCAGCACAGAAACTAAAGAGTTGATTTATCATTCCTTTGTGCATTCGCGTTTAACATAACTTCCGATTATATATGCAATTCGTTGAAAATGTTGCAGAGTGCTCAAAATAAAGCCCTTAAAGATGTATATAATCTCCGATTAGATATCCAACTCTTGACCTTTATAAACAAGAAATGTTTTGCCTATCAAAGATTTATATAAACATCAACTTCTAATGACAATGTTCAAAAGTTTTAATAATATTGGATTAACTACGATGTCATTTCGACAAAACAGAATAATGACTGGCAAGGACACTACTCATGCATCAGGTATCGAGATTGCAGCAAAGCAGCGAATAAGACATGCTGGACCAAGAGAATTTAATCAATTGCCAAATGATTTAAAACTTGTAATGTCTATTTCGATATTTAAAAAAGTTAAAATGTAGTAAAATCGGTAGGGCCGAACATTGAATAACCTCCACCATTTGGAAGGAATTTGGAATTAAAATCCTTGAAAAATTCTGTTAAAATTTTAAAAATACCGAATATAGCCGTTGAATTGGTGTCTATACCACGTGGACCTACATGGGCATTGTTTGTCATAAGTCATTGCCATATTCAAATTCGAAACATAAAATAAACGGTGAATAATGTATTTAAAATAATAAAACAAAATATCGTATATAAAGAGGTAGCATTATATCGGAGCTGTGCGAAGGCCTTAACAAGTATAAACAATTTTCTGCCATAGGCTATAGCATCCATTACTAACGTCAAATACGATATCTCAAACAATTTCGGTGGGTATTGTACCTAAACTCGTCAAAATACCGAATATAATGAGGTACTGATATATGGGCTATGGGGGCTATACGAAGACGTGGACCTGCACAGATTATTTTCTGTCTCAGGCTCTAGTATCCACTACGAACTTCAAATACCAAGTATGAAACAATTCCGGTGAATAATGTTGCTAAAATCATCAAAATACCGAATATCTGGAGGTACCGTTACGTGGGGGCTTGCCTACTGGCAAAATATACATGTGCGCAAAATTGTAGCCTTCTAACTCAATTTGTTCGAAAGATAGCGTGATTACAACAGACAGACACACGGACAGACAGACGGACTTCGCTAAATCGACATAGAATTTTACGCTGATCAAGAATATATATGCTTTGTTGGGTCTGACATGAGTACTTCGGGGAGTTACAAATGGAATGACAAACTTAATATACTCTCCATAGTATGCAATACAATTACCAAATGACTAAAAAATCGTAAGCGAGGTCCATCCATCCGGTTGAATCTAGCAAAGATAATAATAGAATTCAATCGACAGTTAGCGACTGCTTGCCTATATTGAAAGTTCATAGCATAAATTATAATAATAAATAAATAATAAGTAGTATAAATTATATAATTTTCCTCTAGAAGTTAAACGCTTAAAAACAAAACCAAATTATTATTGTTGAAAACACAATATTTGTCCAGATAAAACTATATATATTCTTAATCACGCTATCTTTCAAACGAATTGAGGTAGAATCCTAAAATTTGCACACGTGTTTATTTTTCTAGTAGGTTAGTCCACGTTTTCATATAGAATATAGATATTCGGTATTTTGATGATTTTAGCGACATTATTCACCGGAATTGTTTCAACTTTCGTATTTGAAGTTCGAAATGGATACTACAGCCTATGACAGAAAATTATCTGTGCAGGTCCACGTCTTCGTACAGCCCCCAGACAACGGTACCTCCCGATATTCTGAATTTTGATGATTTCAGCGAAATTATTCATCGGAATTGTTTCGAATTTGGTATTTGAAGTTCGTAATAGATACTGCAGCAAAAAACAGAAAATTGGCCATGTAGGTCCACTTTTTCATATAGCCCCCATATATAAGTACCTCCAGATATTCGGTATTTTGATGATTTCAGTGACATTATTCATCGGAATTGTTTCAAATTTGGTATTTGAAGTTCGAAATAGATACTATAGCCTAAGACAGAAAATTGTCTGTGCAGGTCTATGTCTTCGTATAGCCCACATATAACGGTACCTCCCAAAATTCGGTACTTCGATGATTTTAGCGTCATTATTTAACGGAATTGTTTCAAATTTAGAGTTTGTAATGGAAACTACATTCTGTAACAGAAAATTGTCTATGCAGGTACAGATCTTCGAATAGGCCGGTACAATACCCACCGACATTTTTTGAGATGTCTTATTTGACGTTCGTAATGGATGCTATAGCCTGTGACAGAAAATTGTCTATGATGGTCCAGGTCTTCGCACTGCTCCGATATAACGGTATCTCCCTATATACGATATTTTGATGATTTTAGCTACATTTTTCACCGTTTATTTCAAGCTTCGAATTTGAAAATGGCAATGGGTTATGACAAACAAGGCCTATGTAGGTAAACGTCGGATAGACCCCAATATAACGCCTACATTCAGTATTTTTAGAATTTTAAAAGAATTTTTTAAGGACTTTATTTTTTAAAAATTTCTAATTTCGTTCCAAATGGTGGAGGGAATTCAAAGTTCGGCCCGGCTTACTGCTTTTTAACTTGTTTAATATAATATTTTTTGAAATTATAATAATGTTAAATAATGAATATTTTTGTTGCCATTAAGTCTCTCCTAAGCCAAATTTTTGCGCTAAGGCAGTAATTTGATTCTTGTATTTATATAAAATATGTAAATAAATAATAATAATAATAATAAAATTACACACGACATGATCTTATTCTTATTTCTTTCGTTGCGGCGATGTTATTGTAAAAATCGTAAGTGAAAGAAAAATATCCTTGCTTCTGGGAACTCAGATCTTTTAGATTTTTTTTTTCAAAGATTTTCCTCACATTCACCTTGGCACTACCACCCACCTATTCATACATGTATATGTTCTGCTTTTATGTTCGAGTCATGTCGTCTATGTTTTCACTTTTCCTTTTTTTCTTGCTTTAAGTTACTCATTGTAAAAAGCGGGAAGAATTCCTCCCTGTAAATTATATTCAAAAAAGAATAATTTCTTTCGAACTTGTTTAACTTACATACTAATACTACTTGTGGTTTTATTTATTTATTTTTTTTTTTTTTGTTTTTTGGTTCAACCCGAAATCTATCTAGGAGAAATATTGTGTTTGCAACAATACTTCTACAGAAAAATTCCCTGGTATTTTTGCTTGGTAAAAAAAAAATTCAACTTCAAAAAACTTCAAATAGTCGAAATTATGATTAAAAAACTGCGAAAAATAATTCCAACAATTATATTTTCAAACTTTTCATAGAACCTTCCATAGGGTGTTTGTTCTGATACAAAATAGAAAGGAATATCACACAGCTGATTTTCAAAAGCAATTAAATATGAAAACAATCTAAAAATCCCCGTCAATTTTTCAAGAAAAATAAACAACTTTTTGTTTCTAACGTTCAATTATTTCTAACCCAATGTGGGTTATGCAAGAAATTAAACTCAAATTCAATAAAAAAAAACTTTACGCTTTATATGAAAAAATAAACAGTATTTGTAGATGTGTAGCGGGTTTTAGGGTACCCAAAAACTTGTTGACAGCAAACAATTAGTTAAATTTATAAAAACGCCAACTTTCGGTTTAGAATACCGATATATTGTTATTTTCTCAATGCAATGAAGTCATGAGAGGCTGCAAATAGGAATAACAATAACAGCAACACTACTAGATCAATTGTTGTAAGTGAATGATCAAAACAAATGTAAATAAACTGCTGCACAAATCAATGCTAGTTTGTTATTTGAAACGACAATAACGTTCTTTATAGAGGATTATGTATGTCGGAATTCAAATTAAAAAAGAAAATATATATATTAAATCGTTTAAACTTGGTGGAGAGCATTTTAATGCACTGTGGTTAAGAAAAAAAAACGCAAAGCACACAAGAATATGTATATTGCCGAATATGTCGAGATTATGTTGGTGAATCGACAATCAGCCCATATGTATTTATTACAATTATTTTCCGAAAATGCACTCGCGATTTTGGTTTGTGCCACAAACGAAGGCTCCAAGGAGAGTTATAGGCAACTTTTTACCCCAAAAAAACATCTCTCTACGGCCCGTGCTATGCGAACGTGGGCTCTCTGGATTCTTTGGAAATATACAATTCTAACTTAAGCAGTAAATTTTATTTGTTATTTTCTTACGAACATTAGATCGCAACACAACTTTAAAACGAACAAGTTAAAAAGCAGTAAGTTCGGCCGGGCCGAACTTTGAATACCCTCCACCATTTGGAACGAATTTGGAAATTTTAAAAAATATAATCCTTAAAAAATTCTGTTAAATTTTAAAAAACACCGAATATTGCCGTTATATTGGGGTCTATACGACGTGGACCTACATAGGCATTTTTTGCCATAAGCCATTACCATATTCAAATTCGAAACTTGAAATAAACGGTGAATAATGTGGCTAAAATCATCAAAATATCGTATGTAGGGAGGGACCATTATATCGGAGCTGTGCGAAGACCTGGACCAGCATAGACAATTTTCTGTCACAGGCTATAGCATCCATTACTAACGTCAAATATGATATCTCAAACAATTTCAGTGGGTATTGTACCTAAACTCGTCAAAATACCGAATACAGGGAGATAGTGACATATGGGGCCTATACGAAGACCTGGACCTGCATTTTTCTGACACAGACTGTATTTCCTATTACGCACTCTAAATACGTAATTTGAAACACTTCCGGTGAATAATGGCGCTAAAATCATCAAAATATCGAATATAGGGAGATACCGTTATACGGTGGCTATAGGAAGACGTAGACCTGCCCAGATAATTTTCTGTCAGAGGTGTAGTATCCATTTCGAACTTCAAATACCAAATTTGAAACAATTCCAGTGAATAATGTCGCTAAAATCATCAAAATACCGAATATCGGGAGGTACCGTTATATGGGGGCTATATGAAAACGTGGACCTACATGGCCCATTTACGAACTTAACCTGCCTACTGGAAAAATAAACAGTTGTGCAAAGTTTTAGCCTTCTATCTCAATTCGTTCGAAAGATAGCGTGATTACAACAGACAGGCAGACAGACAGACAGACAGACAAACGGACATGGCTAAATCGACTTAGAATTTTACGCTGATCAAGAATGACAAAGTTAATATACCCTCCATAGTATGGTGGAGGGCATAATAACATTCATAGAAAATACAAAGTGCTAAATTTACTGTTTTTAGTCTTCCAAATTAGTTTCTTTTGCACTTGCGCTATTTCATGTTGTTGTCGACTAACAACAATAAAACTTCACTGCACCTACCTTATGTAAAAAGAAGTATTAAATGCTTGGGATAATGATGAGGGATAATGATGTGAAAATAATGTTTATGGCTTTGATTGTAATGATTACTTCTTCCACATAGAACTCAACATCAACACCAATAGACTCTATTGCTACAATGATTCAAGAATAGACCAGTGGGTTAAAAGATACGCCTCGATGTTAATCTGAGAGGGTGCATTCGGCTCGAAAGAAAAGTGTGAATTCGCCAAAATTGCGCTCCGATTAAAAAAGGGTAGAAAAATAGAAATAAAACACGATGGTCATAGTTGCTTAAAGAATTAAATAGATGGATTCTTTATTGTTATTATAATCAACAAATAAAAAAGACAAGTTTGGCGAACTTTTAATATCCTCCACCATTTTGAAGGCACTTGAAAAATGTAAAAACAAATCCGTCGAAAAATACCATTTAAATGAAAACCGTTAAATTGGCGGCTATACGAAGACGTGGCTATACTGCATGAGTATTCTTTTGTGGGCTGTAGAACCGATTTCAAAAACAATACGAAATTTGAAACAATTTAGTTGAATAATGTTGCTAATATTATCAAATTTTAAACAATTCCGGTTTATATGGGGGATATACGATATGGTGGACCGATATAGCCCATCTCTGAACTCGACCTGCCTGCGCACAAAAGATTCATTTCTACAAAATTTTAACTTCCTACCTTAATTCGTTTTGACAATAGCGTGGTTACAACAGACGGAAAGGCATTTGGACGAAGATGGCTAAATCGTCTGTGGATTTTACGCTGATAAAAATATACGTACTTTCTTAGGTCTAAATTTATTATTTCGATGAATTACAAACGGAATGACGAATATAACATACCCTCCATACTATGTATGGTGGAGGGTATACCAAGTGACGAGATTTGCCTTGGTTATTGCAAACGAACATATAATGTTAGCAATGTTGAGCACAAACACTCAACCGATAGCCAAGACGGAATCACCGAGACAGATTGACGTAGGATGGTAGCTTTAGCTCCAATTCGTTGATATCTGATAGTGACATATGAATGTTACAATAAGAATTAGTGAACAGATTTCAACGAATATACAATACTATAAGTGGTGCAACAATTTGCACCACGATTCCATTTCAAGTAAGGGGAAACAATTCTTATTTACACAAATGGTTTCCATAACATAAAAGAATGTCTACATATATGTACGGAACACGCATGCCGGGGAGCACTTATATTGACCAGGTAGTCAAAAAATAATACTGTTTCGCGCAAATGTTTCGCAGTGTTTCACGTTGAAAACAGAATATAGATAAATCCTAAGTTATGAAATTAATAAAAAGGGCTTTGTTACCGCCACTTTTTAAAACTAGCACATATTTTTGACAAAATAACTATTAACAACGCAATTGACATATAAACAAATCTATTTTTGTAATAGAGACAACATCAATAAACATGTACGTGTTGCCCTATTTAAAGCACGATGTGTTAGTTTCAAAAAGTGGCGGCAACAAAGCCCTTTTTATTGGTAGCATAATTTAGGATTTATCTATATGCCGTTTTCAAGGTAAAACGCTGCGCAACATTTGCGCCACACAGTATTATTTTTTCGAATACCTGCTCATTATTTAGGACTGACATTCATAGGATTGCAAAGCGGTTTCCTACAGATAAAATAATAGTACTAAGTCATTATAAGTGCTCCCTGGCATAGGCGTCTCTACATATTTTAGACATTCTCTTATGTTATCGCAACCACTTGTTTAAATATGTATTTTCTTCACTTACTTCAGTTTTCAGATCCTTCAAAATAGTGAAGGGTATTAAAAGTTTTCAACTGTTTTCCAGCTCCATATAACTGTTCCAGCATTTCTAAAGGCTTTTTGAGTGAAAGCCTAAAAATGTCGGAAATTGCATCAAATTTTAGAATAAATTTAGATTTGTGAATTGGTCACCTTTGACACGAATTACACTTGGTATTTTTTAGTGCCAACCTTGCTCTCCAAAGTACTCAAGAGACAATAGACCAACGGATTGGTATACGAAGTTTTTTGATGGCCATTGTGCGGTAGAAATGAAGCGAGGAACCTCATTTTGTAACAATTCTGGGGTGGCGCGTTCTGAGTGCGATGGTGCTGAGTCCTGTTGGAATGTCCAAGGTCAGCGGCTAAATTTTTTGCGTGCCCAAGGCTTTAGTACACCCTCCAGAATATTTTCACGATTATATTCGGCATTTATTCTTATGCCACGATCGAATAATACTAGCGAAAAGCGACCACCTGACCTCTTCGGCAGGTAAACACGATCATTTTGTTTGTTTAAAACTGCTGGACAACGAATGTTTTTTAATCGAAGAAAACCAAGTTCGGTAGTTCACCACTTTCGACCAAGCGAAGCAACTATATAGCCCTTTTGAGTCTATTTTCTTTCTGTTGTGGTGTAAATTCTTGCACTTTTTGGAATTTCAATGGTTCATTTCTGCTGATGTTGCTGTTTTCTTCCGTCAACTTACTTGACGTCGGGCTACGCTGACAGTATCACGGTAACGAGCGATGGTACGAGACACAAAAGATTTATTCACATTCAAATGCTGGAGTGCTCTAACGATAGCTACTTGTGGTTTTTTTAGCCAAATATAAGGAAATCACACCATCACGCTTGAATTCCATCACGAATAACTTTTTTTTGTGAAAAATTCTCACCAGTATAATTTTGCACGCTTGTAAACAATACAATGAGCTGTCAATGGAATATTTTTAACAGCTGTCGGACGAGTGGCTTAGAAATGATAGCACTTCAGACTGCTGTCATTTCTAAGCCACTTGTTGCAGTTTTTTCACCTTACCCTGTAAATATATATATTTATAATATATGTTAATTGTGACAAAAAGGACAGTCTAATGCTTCACATAAGGTATAACGGAACATGTATATTTTTTAAATTAGGAATATTTTTATTTCATAATGTGTAATGTGAAAGTTGTCTACATAGGTCCCGTTTTGGTATTGCGCCCATGTAACGATTCCAGATTTTTAATTGTATTCTGAATTCTTTTCTTAGCTGCGTTTTCCGACTGATCTCACTGGTTGGTAATTAAAAGTGGTACAAATGTGAATATAGATAGAATGGTTTTACAATTTATGGCTCTAGGAAATTTAAAAAATGAAATGTATAACATATCCATCCGACTTCTGTAGCTTAACAAAGTATATCGAATTAATGGCAGATAACGTGTTTCTCAATATTGAAAAAAATCAATAGTAGTAAGTGGTTATGGAACGCGCATTACTTGCTCCCAAAAACATTCATGTTGACTCTATTAACAGTATCATTCTAAATAGGATTACCGGAAATGAAAGAATGTGTAAATCTATTGTACTGAGGCTAGAGAATTTCAACATGCTCTTTAAATTTTGATATTTTTTTTTTTTTTTTAATTTGGATTGTCGAAGGTGAGTAAAAATGGTCCTGTAACGGTTTGTACGCTTTTTTTCGTCCTTATTACGGTGGTGTTCTGGTTTATGATGATTATATCGTCGTCGACTATTGCTAGAGATTCGAGAGGGCTAGGTCGAGTTGTGCAGTGGGCTAAGCCGCCGGAGTGGATTTGTTGGGCACATGTTGGGTGAGATAGCTCTCTGCAAAATGTTGACAAAAGTGTGGCAGCACAGTTACCTATGGCGAGTATTTGATTTTCGCAGTATGTAACGGTGTTATCCGCAAATTGCAGGACCTTCCGCTAAATTGTACTAGAAACATCGTTATTTTCTTACAAAGAAGCCTAGGTCCAGGAAACTTAATTAAGAAAGGGAGGAAGTTTTTATTTAATAGAAATCTAACGTACGAAGACCCTATGACATCTGTTACAATGGTGTTGGTAGAGTTTGTGGTTACCATTTTTCTATGTTTTCGGGGTCTAAAAGTATGGGATTTATTATCCCTATCTTTGCGAGGGTAATGTATAACATTAATGTTTCAATTTCAGAAATTATAATCCTATTACTATCTAATAGGTTTTCGTACAAATGCCTCGTATTTATTTGCTTGCTTTTCGTATTTTCTATGATATTATATAGAGTTTGTGGTTACAATTTTTTCTATGTTTTCGGAGTCTAAAAGTATGGGATTTATTATCCCTATCTTTGCGAGGGTAATGTATAACATTAATGTTTAAATTTCAGAAATTATAATCCTATTACTATCTAGTAGGTTTTCGTACAAATGCCTCGTATTTATTTGCTTGCTTTTCGTATTTTCTATGATATTATTTATAACGTCCGTCAGTCTATTTATCTAGTCCTGCGTTTTGGTGTTTATTATAATTTGACTATTTTCCTCATTTATTAGATCATGTACATCTAATTTTAATTTTATATCCTCAAATCATCAGAAACTGGAGTCCCCGCAATGACTTTGAGGGCAGTAACTAATAAATGAATGCTCCTTGTGTTTCTATGGCGAATATTGAGAGATGCCAAAAGATTTAGTATGAGTTCTACATCATAAGGCAAGCAATCTCAAGAAATCTGGTCAAGTTAGAACTACGTCTTAAATAACCGAATTCCCGCCAAATGATAACGTTACCATCCATAATAGGTATGTATGTAGTCCGAGTTAGTTTAGTCCGTTAATTTTGATGTCGTTGAAAATACGAGTACTGCCATGATCAAACCCCTAAGAAGTGAAGGCAAAATAATAGTCATATGGAGAGAAACTGGGAGACAGATACAAAAAATTGACTAAGGTTGCCCTTTGGACGACCCGGTCTTTAATAAGAATTGTAGTCCCAAATCGACATCTATTTTTTCTTCCGTACAGAGAGAAATAAGCTTATTCCCTAGCCTCTTATTTATTTATTTTTTTTTTACCAACTCTGACTACCCCACTTGAAATGTTCTGTTCTGTTTGAAAGTGTTGCTTCTTTCTAACAAGATGGGAAGTATAGTACGTCAATTAGTCTTTCTTGGCTGTGCGGTAGTATTGCACTGTTGCAAGTAGAATGAAGTCAGCTGTACTATCAACTTTCTTTTCTAGTTTGTGGCATCTTGCGATCACTAGAAGAGTGCTGTTGAACCGCTCAACTTGTCCGTTCGAAGTGCTATGAAGAAGGGCGCGTTTGCAACTGTAACGCCAAACTGATTTCGTAGCAAAAACGTAATAGTTTCCGATTTTAGTGACATTGTCGTAGTAAATATTTTTCTTGTCCGGAAAGAGGTTCATAAGTTGAATAATTGGGGCTTTCAAATCAACTATAGTGCGCGAAGGAATTGCCTAGACCAAAACGAATTTGGAAAACTTGGCAATGCACATCAGAAAGTATTTTTATGTCGACATGCCGCATTTTGCCTGTGTTAGACGGGATTAGGGCTGCGTCCATCTTCTCTTTAGACGGGTGCCTATCATATTTGGCTCTTGTGTGAATTCTACAGTTGGTCACAATTTCATTAGTCAGTTTGGTCATTTTCAATAATAGTCTAAGAGAATTTGTTTGACATTTTCTTGAGCTGCCCTATGGGTGTGAGTATTTCCGCCTGCTCGTTTTGTCGAAAATATATTCTACTATTTTCACCCCCAATATCCAACAACGGTAACCCTGATAGGACATCTGCGTGACTCAATAGTTCATGGAAAATCCGTTATCGGTTGAATTCGAAGCACTTGATTTATACCCCATAAACACAACGTGCCTAATTATTTCCATTCAATCTCAAAAACTCTAATCGACACAATTTTTCCCCATCAACTGTCAAAATCCTGCTTTACCTTTCAGCCCCAATGTTTTCGACGCACGACCTCCTTTACATGACATATTACGACAACTTACTCAGAATAAATTCGTTAATTGTTCAATTTATGTTAATTGTGGCAAGTCTTTTTGCCTGATGTTCTTTTTTGTCTTATGCTTCACGTACGGTAAAGGAGATCATGTAAATTTTTTTTTCAAATTAAGAATATTTGTTTAAGGCTAAAATTATCTATACCCGTTCCGTTTTCGTATTGCGAACATGTTGCGATTCCAGATTTTTTATTGTATTCTGAATTATATTTTTAACTGCGTCCTACGACCGATCTCACTGGTTTGCAGTTTAAATGGTACAAGTGTGAAGGTAGATAGAATTGTATTGTAGATAGAATTGTATTGTAGATAGAATTGTATTACAATTGATGGATCTAGGAAAATCGACTTCCGTAGTTTAACAAAGTATATCGAATCAGTAGTAGATAATGTGTTTCTCAATATTGAAAACAAGATCAATAATAGTAACTGGTTATATGAAAGCGCATTTCTTGCTCCCAAAAACATTGATGTTTACTCTATTAACAGTAGCATCCTAAATAGGATTTCAGAAAAAAAAGTTTTTCTTTCTTCAAAAGTAGCTTCTTTTACAACTATTTGATTTCTGAAGCAATTCAGGAGTTTGTCCGTTGTCTCAATGGTGTAGGTAAAGGAAACCTCGCTGTGAGCGGTCGCAACATCGGAAGGGGTTTCCTGTTCTGAGGGTTGGATATTCTGGGTGAAGTGCGTCAGCGACGAAATTCTCCTTACCTGATCTGTACAAAAAGCTTTTCATTATGTTCGTCTATAAATGCTTTCCAGCGCTTTATCTTAGCGTTGGGGTTTGAAACCACAAATGTGAGTGGCTGGTGGTCCGTATAAATATTCAAATCTCTTACGCCATAGAGATAGTTCTTCAGCTTCGCAAGTGCCCACACTATAACCAGCAATTCGCGTTCGTTTGTTGCGAAGTTTAGCTCACTGTCTTTGAGTGTTTTGGAGATCGTAGTGATTGGTCTACCATTTTGTGACAAAACTGCCCCAAACCAAATGACGTTCTAGTGGCTTTTTAAAGTCTGAGTAAAGTAGCTGAATTTCCTTAGCTGATAATTCTTTTAATTTGTTAAAAGCTTGAACTTCCACCTAAATGGACGCTAACCTTGCCGTTTCACCTTTCAATGTCTCGGTAGGTTGTTCGTAATTACACATCGCATTTATTTTCTCGGGACTAGTTAGGATTCTATCTCTATAAAGGCGAATCCGAGATATTCAGCACACATCAACATTCATATTAGCATCGTATAATCAATTTAATACCCATTCTATATGTTGACATGCTCATCTTTTGAGAAAATTATAACATCGTCTACATAGACGTAGCATGTCTTTCCTATTTGCTATCTAAGAACGTCGACGATTGCACTGTGAAAAATACTAGGAGCATTTTTTAGGTCGAAAGGAAGCCTGCATAATTCATATTTTCCATTGCCATCGGACAAAAGCAATATTGGCTTTGGCACAGGTTTCATAGAATTACTGCCACATCCGGAATAGGGTACTTGTCATCAATAGTTCACTGATTTAATTTTCTAAAATCTATGACAAGACATTTCTTAGTATTTCCATACCCATCCTTACTTTTCTTATCGACCACCCATACGGGGTAGCTATATTGGAATATAGGTGGCCTACTAATACATTTTTTCAGTAATTCTTGTATCTCGCTGTTAACAAAGTCAAAGTAGACCGGTTCGTATCTTTCTGTACGAATAGCAGCTACGATATTTATATTAAAGTGCAATTACTCGTTAGAGTTATCAAATACTTTTCATCATTTGAAGACATTTTTGGCAATGATTTGAGGTACTATTATCTCCTCCAATTGTGTGAAGTTTACCTTTGCACACTTTAAAAATTAAATTTCTTTTTCTTCGTCTTTTTTATTAAAATTAAATTTTTCCAATTATCCCATCGAAGGTTGAAAGCGATGATAAAATTGAAAATGTGAATGATACAACATTTCTCGTTAATAGTGTTGAAACCATGGATTGATTTCACAAGGAATGATTTATATACCGATACTATGTTACTAAATTCTTTTAGAGGCTTTATGTAATTTTTGATGCCACTGTTTCTGCTAAATTTTAGTAATCGTCCGAAATTGATCCTTTGTTGTTTAGGTCCTGTAAATCAAGCAGAAACACTATTTTGTCTTTTCACAGCTTGTCCGGAGGCCTGATTATTGTAGTATCGTGTCAACGATAGTGAAGAATATTGCCTTTTTCCAAACAACTTAGTTTATAATTTATATTATGTGAAAGAGTTGTTTTCACAGGGATTTTACTTTAAATCTTTAAAAATATATATTTTTGGAATTTATTTAGAAAACATTTTTTTTCTTTAATATAGACATCTTTGATTGTTTTTGGTGTTGTTGACTAGATTGCTGTTGGTTTATTATTAGCTGGAACTCTGTCTGGCTTCCTGTTGTTTGACGGCTTCTGACATCTGAACCGCCCAGACTGATCCGAAGCTTTGGTGACTAAATTAAATTATCCTCCTCGCTGCCCAAGTTGTTACACAACTTGGTGGCTTATAAGTTTTAGTTTTATTTATTTTTTGGTAAATCACGTAGCGTGTTTAAAATTTTGTTTAACCACGATTCTTTCGTTTGTTTAGACCTTATTTTTATGAGATCTTGTTAGCTTTTCTTTACCATTTTCATGTAGGATTATTTAAAATGCTTCTCTTTTTTATCAATAATTGTGGCGCTTAGTTTTTACTTTGATTTTATGAAAGTCTGCTAGTTGTTCTCCATCATTTCATGTAGGATACAACAAATTCTTTTCTTTTTTTCACAGTTTGATGCTTTCAAATTGTTTTAATTTTAACACTTAGGGATTTCTTAGATTTTTGTTTCTGATTTTTTTTTTGTTTATTATTTTATACCTTTTATTATACCTTTTACTTTATCACGTAGGGCGCCCGTTAAATGATTTATAAGTTCTTTAATATGATTCTTTATTTTGGGTTTAAGCGTTATCTTGGATCCGTTTCATTAATGATCAAATTGAGTTTTGTAAGTAAACTAAACCTAATTACAGTAGCTAATTCTATGCCTTGCCGTTTACCGTTTCTGCAGGCCAACGCAGGCAAAATTTCTACCGTTCCTACACGTGTGTGGAATCAGATTACTTGCTGCAAATGGTTGCTAGTCATCTTGCTGACTCGCACTCGCACGCACTTTGCAATTAGAACAATTCGTCATATTATTATCAGGGAGTTTATGACATAAACCACATGGCTGATCGTTTTGCTGATCATTTTATATTATATCTACTTACTGTGATTAGCAAGTCCTTTTGGTTAAAAACCCAAGAGTTAAAACATAATTTTAAAAATGTAATCAAACAAATCTGCCAAGCTAGCCAACGTCCAAAACTGCTAACTGGCCTTTCCATAATCTCATTCTTTTCTGAACTTTTGCTCTCCGCACTACTCCATCGCTTGCCAATCAGGTTTCTCTAATTATGACTGGCATCCAAAAATTTTGAGGAAACTGCCCGGCCATCATTGCACAACCTCATTGGTTACATTCCACTTGAAGCCCCAACAAGCAAATGATTCGGAGTAATTGATTCCAGAGTTTGATCGTCTACTGGAACACACGATAGAGGTCTGGAATCTTTTAAATTTTCAATCTCAATCAACATATTGCGTAGAAGTTCATCCGTTGGAGACCTCATTGGCATAATTTTGTAGAGCGTAACTTTAACTGACTTTACGAGACTCTCCCAATATCCACCCTTATGAGGAAAGCCGGGGTGTTCGTGCCATTATCGGAAAAAAAACTCTCTATACCTCGACGTGAAATAAAATTTCATATAGCCAAAATGCACGAACTTGTTGTAAGATAATTAGCCACTTCTATGGGACCAGAGAAATCTAGTCCTCTCTCTTCAAACTCTCCATACCAAATTTGGAACATTTCTATGGAAATCATGAAATACCAAAAGAACCCATAGAACTCTTTCGAACTACAAATATTTACATTTACTCAAATTTGTTGTTTGTGTAAAATGTGTAAAAATACCGAATATCTAAAGTTGCAACGGTAAGCCACAGAAGGTAGAACCTCTCGACACCAAATGTGAAACAATTCCCCCAAAAATGGGGTTCAAACCATCCCAATAGCGATTATTGGGTGGTACCGTTACATGGGAGGCAATACTATACCAAAATGTGGACCGAAACTATTGTGCATAATCTCTACGTCAAATAGTGTGGACTGTATCGTGATTTCAACAGACAGACACACAGATTGATGGACAGCATGAATATATATACGTTATGGGGTTTAAAACGAATGGAATGTCAAATTTAATATGTCATCCTTTCCAATGTGGGGGATATAAATTCCATTTAAAAGTGCCGCTAAAAAATAAAAATTCTGAATAACTAGTGTTGCAGTTATATGTGGTTATACGACAACGTGAACCTCTATAGCCAATTATTTGCCAGAGAAGATATGCCTATTACGAATCCCAATACCAATACCACTTAAAAATATAGCTGAAATCATCGAAATACCGAATATAGGGAGGTACCGTTATATGGAGACTATATGAAGTGGTGGATCTTTTCAGGAAATATTCAGTCCAAAGAGGTAGTACCCTTCACCAACTCTACATACCAAATTTTAAACAATTCCGATGAAAATTTTTGATGCAAATGATCAGAATACCCAATAAAATGGAAGTACAATTATATGAGACCTAAATTTACATTTCCCTGCAATGATGTTTATCATATACTGGGATGAAATCTTAAATCTGCTGGTACATATATATGGGCCTGTACCTGTATATTGCCAGTTCTATGCAAGGATGTTTCCTACATAATGGAAAACAAAATCGTAACTAAAGCATTAAACAAGAAAAAAGCAGATAAGTTCGGCCGGGCCGAATATTTAATACCCTCTACCGTTTTGAAGGATCTAGAGAATTTTCAAAAAAATCAGTCGAAAAATACCGCTTAAATGAAACCAGTTAAAAGGGGGCTATACGAAGACGTGGACCTGCATATTTAATTATTTGTCATAAGCTGTATTACCAATTTTAAACTTTAAATACGAAATTTGAAAAATTTTCGTTGAATAATGTCGCTTATATTAACCATTTTGAAACAATTCTAAGACAACTTTTCGAATGGGTGCAAAGACAATTTTTCGGATGGTATCATCTGTCTGGCTAACCTTAAAGTGTTTTTACTTGTTAATTATATCGACAATATAATTTGGCTCTGACTAAACTTTCCGTATAGGCAATATACCTTAGCAACCTCTTAATGTAGAATTATCAGGTTTCTAGATAACAATAATAATTTTCAAAATACTCGGTAAAATAAATTTAAAGTTCAGAATATAAATCAGATGCTCTGTACCGAGCCAATCTTTTAAACCTGTATCAACTTTTGTCTGCTGCTACTACTATACTATATTTTTTTTAATTTTTTTTTTTTTTTTTGTCAATTTTATGTTAAAGTTCGAAGATGGGTCCACTACATCGTATAACGTATGGAGTTGTCTGAAATTCTACACAAGGAGTCCTTTTGGGTACTTTGCTCTCTGGAAGAGTATTGTCTATATGGGACCACGGTATAGTGTATCCCCATATAACGGTATCTCCCGATATTCAGTATTTTATTGATTTTAAACACATTTTTCAATGGAATTGTCTAAAAATCCAAACAGGGATTTCCTTATGAGTACTTTTCCTCCTGAAAGAGAACTGTCTATATAGGTCTACGATATCGTATATCTCCCATTTTACAAGTTCAGATAGGGTCGAAAGGACTTGTAGGGATTCTAATTCTACTGAGTGTGAGAAAGACTAATTAATCGGAACCGTTTTTCCGATTTCGATTTATATTGGAAAAAGCGAAGGATATACGCTGTAATCCTAACTAATTTTGTTAGAGATGAATAAGCGGTGATTGATTCAGGGTATACAGAAACCGTTGATAAACGTAATTTCGCGGTAAGCACAGTCAACAGATTTATCATCAGTTGGGATATAGTGCCATTGAGATGTTTTCTAAATTTCAATATCTTTGGATTTCTCTAATTCGATTTCCTACAAAAACGTTCCATCTAGACGACTCACCTCGGAACCAACATAATACTGTATGTTGTCAGTCCAGTAAAAATCATAAGCAATATTGAGTTCCAGCGTTTCTTCTACATTATGCATAAGTTTAGCTAAAAGTTTTGCTCCACATAACTACAATTTTTGGACAACTTTGGTTTTTGACTGCAATAAGTTACAAGTGTGAAGGTAGATAGAATTGTATTGTAGATAGAATTGTATTGTAGATAGAATTGTATTACAATTGATGGATCTAGGAAAATCGACTTCCGTAGTTTAACAAAGTATATCGAATCAGTAGTAGATAATGTGTTTCTCAATATTGAAAACAAGATCAATAATAGTAACTGGTTATATGAAAGCGCATTTCTTGCTCCCAAAAACATTGATGTTTACTCTATTAACAGTAGCATCCTAAATAGGATTTCAGAAAAAAAAGTTTTTCTTTCTTCAAAAGTAGCTTCTTTTACAACTATTTGATTTCTGAAGCAATTCAGGAGTTTGTCCGTTGTCTCAATGGTGTAGGTAAAGGAAACCTCGCTGTGAGCGGTCGCAACATCGGAAGGGGTTTCCTGTTCTGAGGGTTGGATATTCTGGGTGAAGTGCGTCAGCGACGAAATTCTCCTTACCTGATCTGTACAAAAAGCTTTTCATTATGTTCGTCTATAAATGCTTTCCAGCGCTTTATCTTAGCGTTGGGGTTTGAAACCACAAATGTGAGTGGCTGGTGGTCCGTATAAATATTCAAATCTCTTACGCCATAGAGATAGTTCTTCAGCTTCGCAAGTGCCCACACTATAACCAGCAATTCGCGTTCGTTTGTTGCGAAGTTTAGCTCACTGTCTTTGAGTGTTCTGGAGATCGTAGTGATTGGTCTACCATTTTGTGACAAAACTGCCCCAAACCAAATGACGTTCTAGTGGCTTTTTAAAGTCTGAGTAAAGTAGCTGAATTTCCTTAGCTGATAATTCTTTTAATTTGTTAAAAGCTTGAACTTCCACCTAAATGGACGCTAACCTTGCCGTTTCACCTTTCAATGTCTCGGTAGGTTGTTCGTAATTACACATCGCATTTATTTTCTCAGGACTAGTTAGGATTCTATCTCTATAAAGGCGAATCCGAGATATTCAGCACACATCAACATTCATATTAGCATCGTATAATCAATTTAATACCCATTCAATATGTTGACATGCTCATCTTTTGAGAAAATTATAACATCGTCTACATAGACGTAGCATGTCTTTCCTATTTGCTATCTAAGAACGTCGACGATTGCACTGTGAAAAATACTAGGAGCATTTTTTAGGTCGAAAGGAAGCCTGCATAATTCATATTTTCCATTGCCATCGGACAAAGCAATATTGGCTTTGGCACAGGTTTCATAGAATTACTGCCACATCCGGAATAGGGTACTTGTCATCAATAGTTCACTGATTTAATTTTCTAAAATCTATGACAAGACATTTCATAGTATTTCCATACCCATCCTTACTTTTCTTATCGACCACCCATACGGGGTAGCTATATTGGAATATAGGTGGCCTACTAATACATTTTTTCAGTAATTCTTGTATCTCGCTGTTAACAAAGTCAAAGTAGACCGGTTCGTATCTTTCTGTACGAATAGCAGCTACGATATTTATATTAAAGTGCAATTACTCGTTAGAGTTATCAAATACTTTTCATCATTTGAAGACATTTTTGGCAATGATTTGAGGTACTATTATCTCCTCCAATTGTGTGAAGTTTACCTTTGCACACTTTAAAAATTAAATTTCTTTTTCTTCGTCTTTTTTATTAAAATTAAATTTTTCCAATTATCCCATCGAAGGTTGAAAGCGCTGATAAAATTGAAAATGTGAATGCTACAACATTTCTCGTTAATAGTGTTGAAACCATGGATTGATTTCACAAGGAATGATTTATATACCGATACTATGTTACTAAATTCTTTTAGAGGCTTTATGTAATTTTTTGATGCCACTGTTTCTGCTAAATTTTAGTAATCGTCCGAAATTGATCCTTTGTTGTTTAGGTCCTGTAAATCAAGCAGAAACACTATTTTGTCTTTTCACAGCTTGTCCGGAGGCCTGATTATTGTAGTATCGTGTCTACGATAGTGAAGAATATTGCCTTTTTCCAAACAACTTAGTTTATAATTTATATTATGTGAAAGAGTTGTTTTCACAGGGATTTTACTTTAAATCTTTAAAAATATATATTTTTGGAATTTATTTAGAAAACATTTTTTTTCTTTAATATAGACATCTTTGATTGTTTTTGGTGTTGTTGACTAGATTGCTGTTGGTTTATTATTAGCTGGAACTCTGTCTGGCTTCCTGTTGTTTGACGGCTTCTGACATCTGAACCGCCCAGACTGATCCGAAGCTTTGGTGACTAAATTAAATTATCCTCCTCGCTGCCCAAGTTGTTACACAACTTGGTGGCTTATAAGTTTTAGTTTTATTTATTTTTTGGTAAATCACGTAGCGTGTTTAAAATTTTGTTTAACCACGATTCTTTCGTTTGTTTAGACCTTATTTTTATGAGATCTTGTTAGCTTTTCTTTACCATTTTCATGTAGGATTATTTAAAATGCTTCTCTTTTTTATCAATAATTGTGGCGCTTAGTTTTTACTTTGACTTTATGAAAGTCTGCTAGTTGTTCTCCATCATTTCATGTAGGATACAACAAATTCTTTTCTTTTTTTCACAGTTTGATGCTTTCAAATTGTTTTAATTTTAACACTTAGGGATTTCTTAGATTTTTGTTTCTGATTTTTTTTTGTTTATTATTTTATACCTTTTATTATACCTTTTACTTTATCACGTAGGGCGCCCGTTAAATGATTTATAAGTTCTTTAATATGATTCTTTATTTTGGGTTTAAGCGTTATCTTGGATCCGTTTCATTAATGATCAAATTGAGTTTTGTAAGTAAACTAAACCTAATTACAGTAGCTAATTCTATGCCTTGCCGTTTACCGTTTCTGCAGGCCAACGCAGGCAAAATTTCTACCGTTCCTACACGTGTGTGGAATCAGATTACTTGCTGCAAATGGTTGCTAGTCATCTTGCTGACTCGCACTCGCACGCACTTTGCAATTAGAACAATTCGTCATATTATTATCAGGGAGTTTATGACATAAACCACATGGCTGATCGTTTTGCTGATCATTTTATATTATATCTACTTACTGTGATTAGCAAGTCCTTTTGGTTAAAAACCCAAGAGTTAAAACATAATTTTAAAAATGTAATCAAACAAATCTGCCAAGCTAGCCAACGTCCAAAACTGCTAACTGGCCTTTCCATAATCTCATTCTTTTCTGAACTTTTGCTCTCCGCACTACTCCATCGCTTGCCAATCAGGTTTCTCTAATTATGACTGGCATCCAAAAATTTTGAGGAAACTGCCCGGCCATCATTGCACAACCTCATTGGTTACATTCCACTTGAAGCCCCAACAAGCAAATGATTCGGAGTAATTGATTCCAGAGTTTGATCGTCTACTGGAACACACGATAGAGGTCTGGAATCTTTTAAATTTTCAATCTCAATCAACATATTGCGTAGAAGTTCATCCGTTGGAGACCTCATTGGCATAATTTTGTAGAGCGTAACTTTAACTGACTTTACGAGACTCTCCCAATATCCACCCTTATGAGGAAAGCCGGGGTGTTCGTACCATTATCGGAAAAAAAACTCTCTATACCTCGACGTGAAATAAAATTTCATATAGCCAAAATGCACGAACTTGTTGTAAGATAATTAGCCACTTCTATGGGACCAGAGAAATCTAGTCCTCTCTCTTCAAACTCTCCATACCAAATTTGGAACATTTCTATGGAAATCATGAAATACCAAAAGAACCCATAGAACTCTTTCGAACTACAAATATTTACATTTACTCAAATTTGTTGTTTGTGTAAAATGTGTAAAAATACCGAATATCTAAAGTTGCAACGGTAAGCCACAGAAGGTAGAACCTCTCGACACCAAATGTGAAACAATTCCCCCAAAAATGGGGTTCAAACCATCCCAATAGCGATTATTGGGTGGTACCGTTACATGGGAGGCAATACTATACCAAAATGTGGACCGAAACTATTGTGCATAATCTCTACGTCAAATAGTGTGGACTGTATCGTGATTTCAACAGACAGACACACAGATTGATGGACAGCATGAATATATATACGTTATGGGGTTTAAAACGAATGGAATGTCAAATTTAATATGTCATCCTTTCCAATGTGGGGGATATAAATTCCATTTAAAAGTGCCGCTAAAAAATAAAAATTCTGAATAACTAGTGTTGCAGTTATATGTGGTTATACGACAACGTGAACCTCTATAGCCAATTATTTGCCAGAGAAGATATGCCTATTACGAATCCCAATACCAATACCACTTAAAAATATAGCTGAAATCATCGAAATACCGAATATAGGGAGGTACCGTTATATGGAGACTATATGAAGTGGTGGATCTTTTCAGGAAATATTCAGTCCAAAGAGGTAGTACCCTTCACCAACTCTACATACCAAATTTTAAACAATTCCGATGAAAATTTTTGATGCAAATGATCAGAATACCCAATAAAATGGAAGTACAATTATATGAGACCTAATTTTACATTTCCCTGCAATGATGTTTATCATATACTGGGATGAAATCTTAAATCTGCTGGTACATATATATGGGCCTGTACCTGTATATTGCCAGTTCTATGCAAGGATGTTTCCTACATAATGGAAAACAAAATCGTAACTAAAGCATTAAACAAGAAAAAAGCAGATAAGTTCGGCCGGGCCGAATATTTAATACCCTCTACCGTTTTGAAGGATCTAGAGAATTTTCAAAAAAATCAGTCGAAAAATACCGCTTAAATGAAACCAGTTAAAAGGGGGCTATACGAAGACGTGGACCTGCATATTTAATTATTTGTCATAAGCTGTATTACCAATTTTAAACTTTAAATACGAAATTTGAAAAATTTTCGTTGAATAATGTCGCTTATATTAACCATTTTGAAACAATTCTAAGACAACTTTTCGAATGGGTGCAAAGACAATTTTTCGGATGGTATCATCTGTCTGGCTAACCTTAAAGTGTTTTTACTTGTTAATTATATCGACAATATAATTTGGCTCTGACTAAACTTTCCGTATAGGCAATATACCTTAGCAACCTCTTAATGTAGAATTATCAGGTTTCTAGATAACAATAATAATTTTCAAAATACTCGGTAAAATAAATTTAAAGTTCAGAATATAAATCAGATGCACTGTACCGAGCCAATCTTTTAAACCTGTATCAACTTTTGTCTGCTGCTACTACTATACTATATTTTTTTTATTTTTTTTTTTTTTTTTGTCAATTTTATGTTAAAGTTCGAAGATGGGTCCACTACATCGTATAACGTATGGAGTTGTCTGAAATTCTACACAAGGAGTCCTTTTGGGTACTTTGCTCTCTGGAAGAGTATTGTCTATATGGGACCACGGTATAGTGTATCCCCATATAACGGTATCTCCCGATATTCAGTATTTTATTGATTTTAAACACATTTTTCAATGGAATTGTCTAAAAATCCAAACAGGGATTTCCTTATGAGTACTTTTTCTCCTGAAAGAGAACTGTCTATATAGGTCTACGATATCGTATATCTCCCATTTTACAAGTTCAGATAGGGTCGAAAGGACTTGTAGGGATTCTAATTCTACTGAGTGTGAGAAAGACTAATTAATCGGAACCGTTTTTCCGATTTCGATTTATATTGGAAAAAGCGAAGGATATACGCTGTAATCCTAACTAATTTTGTTAGAGATGAATAAGCGGTGATTGATTCAGGGTATACAGAAACCGTTGATAAACGTAATTTCGCGGTAAGCACAGTCAACAGATTTATCATCAGTTGGGATATAGTGCCATTGAGATGTTTTCTAAATTTCAATATCTTTGGATTTCTCTAATTCGATTTCCTACAAAAACTTTCCATCTAGACGACTCACCTCGGAACCAACATAATACTGTATGTTGTCAGTCCAGTAAAATCATAAGCAATATTGAGTTCCAGCGTTTCTTCTACATTATGCATAAGTTTAGCTAAAAGTTTTGCTCCACATAACTACAATTTTTGGACAACTTTGGTTTTTGACTGCAATAAGTTACCCATACTTTCCCCGTGCACAGTTAAGATGCCAACCCAACGAGGTATTGAGATTTTTTCTTTAGTTTTTAATTCTTCCAAGTAAAAATGCTAACGGGACGTCATTGCACTTAAAACTTAATTTTTACAATCAATAAATTCCATGCACAATCTTTGAAAATAATTTTTTGCTTGAATCGTTACGGGTGCTAGCCACACAATTGGATCATATTATTTGGCAGCATCGGATAAAAGACTAGCCTTTGTGACTTTGTTTTTTATTGAAAATTTTGCATCAAAGGATAACGTGTGGTTATCAGTAATCCAGCCTAATCCCAGAGCTTTTACGAAATTTGGCTCATTTAAATTGAAGACACTTGCTTTCTCACGAAAGTTTTCGGGTATGGTGGACATCAGTTCTGTTGAGTTTGAAGTCCACTTCCGCAAGTTGGAACCTCCAGCAGAGAGTAGTTAAACCAGTTGTTATTGAAGTAGTATTGCTTCTGACTCTGTGTCAGCTCCAGAAATTTCGTCTACATAAGTATCTGTTGTTAAAATCATACATGCTTTTGGGTAAGCCTTGTTTTCATCTTGTGCCAATTTATGTAGAATTCTGATTGAGATATACAGAGCTGAGGAAGTTAGAGGTAACCGTTTGAAGTTTATACACGCCGATATCAAAATCTAAAATTCACCATTATATTTGCTGATATCGTTGATGGTCTTCAACAACTTTAATTTCCTTTGCAGTTTAAATAGTACAAGTGTGAAGGTAGATAGAATGGTATTACGATTGATGGATCTAGGAAAATCGACTTCCGTAGTTTAACAAAGTATATCGAATCAATAGTAGATAATGTGTTTCTCAATTTTGAAAACAAGATCAATAATAGTAACTGGTTATATGAAAGCGCATTTCTTGCTCCCAAAAACAATCGACTACCGTAATTTAACAAAGTATATCGAATCAATAGTAGATAATGTGTTTCTCAATATTGAAAACAAGATCAATAATAGTAACTGGTTATATGAAAGCGCATTTCTTGCTCCCAAAAACATTGATGTTTACTTTATTAACAGTAGCATCCTAAATAGGATTTCGGAAAAAAAATGAAGTTTTTCTTTCTTGCAAAAGTTGCTTCTTTTACAACTATTTGATTTCTGAAGCAATTCAGGAGTTGTAAAGTGGTGCTTGCCAACATTTAATTTTATTTCCAGAACCTTTCCAGTTAAGTCATCACTCAGTCAGATCAATCATAATCATTATCTCCCTCTTCTCAATTAAAGTGAGAATTTTATATTTTTTTCTTGTCCATAGATTTGACACCAAATACCTTGTAACAATTATATCAAGCGAAACAAATACAAAATACCGGTTTTGTTCTACTCATCAATCTAAAATTGCTGCTTTGCTCTCGACGATCATCATTAGTCAGTCCACCAACAGTTTGTGCTTTGCAAGGCTTGTGTGTTCCTAACGTGGGCAAAGGAATTTGAGATTTGCCAAAGAAGAAGTTATTCAAAGAAATTCAACATATAAAACGTAGTGTTGCCGATTGACAAAAGCTAAAAATATTGAGTAAAATCCTCCGAGTCCCAGCTAAACATCATTCCTTTAATAAAACAAACGCTGGAAGTTAAATTTCAAGTAAAAACAACAACAACAACAAAAAGAAACACCGTCTAAATGTGTAAAATTCCTATCATTACCCTAAATTTAAATCCTCAATATTTGGAAAGTATTTAAATATGTAATTATCAGCAAATGAATTCCAAGTGATAATGATCAAAATCTAACATTGATCTTTAGGCTAAAACTCATATTAAAGTAAAGTGTATGATATCTTAAAATGTAGAAAAGTGCTTAATAATTGAATATATTGGATATTTCGTCACTGCCATATATCGCTTTAAACCATTTGAAGTTCATGTGCTGATAATAAGTCACACTGTGAAATTGTTCATTATAGAAGAACCCAGCATTTATTCTTTTTTTCTTACTTTTCTTTTGATCCAACAGGCAAGCATACAACCTAGCTACACAATCATCATAACATACATATTTTGTGACGTACATACAAAACATTTGTAATGCATGTTCGTGAATAGTGGGTTTTGTGCTTTGCTAAAGGTTGCTTAGTAATATTTAGCAATGCTAAGCTATTAGGTTTAAGCGTGTTGCTCAA
The DNA here is from genome assembly GCF_030504385.1 of Musca domestica. Classification (NCBI taxonomy): domain Eukaryota; kingdom Metazoa; phylum Arthropoda; class Insecta; order Diptera; family Muscidae; genus Musca; species Musca domestica. The sequence goes on from NW_026712208.1 coordinate 762,124, forward strand.
GTCCGTATACAAATGTTTTGCAACATTGATGACCAATGAGAGAAGAAAACATCTAAGATAGCACTTATTAACATATCACTCTTCGACAAACTGCTGTTCTCTGTGAAAGGCCTTTCATCGTGGGAGCGACGGTATAAAACACACAAACAAACAGTGAGTACTTGAACATCTCTTTGTTTGCATACTCTTAAATATTTTGTTATTGGTCAACAATATATGCATATGCGTAAACATTTGAATTTTAGTTTCATAGTATCTAAGCTTGAATACTTCAATGATTTTAATTTTTCCTTTTTTTTTGATCACCTTACTTTTTCTTTGGTTATCAAATTATATATATATGAATTTTTCTTTATTTCATCTGATACCTTTTTTTTCAAATGGAATCTTTTAAATTAATTACTTATCTTTATTTTGTCTGAGTTATCAAACCAAAAGCTATTATTTTATATTTACCTAAATTAAACTATGTGATAAGGATTTTAGTAAATACCATCTATGAATACTTTTGATCTTCTTTTCAATAAAATAATGATGCCTTCCGTCATGTAATTATTTCATAAGTCTGATTCCTTAGTGTAGTAAGGTAGAGGGCGTATTAAATGTAGGGAGTCACAGATAGAGTACAGTCTTAATTCGATATATCGAACTGTGATTTGGTTGGGAGGGTATAATGGACGCAAAACACCTGGTCGTCCTAATAAATCGAACTCGCCATAATGGAACCAATAAACTCTATACACTTTACGTAAAAATTGAGCACGTACTTTAAAATAATATCATGTAGCTGAAGGAATGACATGAAGCTTTGAACCCAACCCATTACGACGAGTAATAAGGCCGGAAGTCGACGTGCTCTTGCTTCTTTAAAAATGTCATTTAGCCCAACACCTTCCAAAAATGATAGTTATATGCTACATAATATATTATTTTTGGCGCCCAACGTGGGGCCCGAATGATCAATATATATCTAAAATTAACATCTTTAATGCTATAATTTCTTGTAGTGTAATAACAAATATTTTCGGGTCTCCTAGTAAATATTACATAACTCTGTATATATTAATTTCTTATTGTTTCTTTCCTTTGGGATTTTTTTTTTTAAACTATGGATGTGTAAGGAATCAGATTATACTTCATTTCTTTATAACCAATTTTTTGAAATTATCCCCCTGTTACCTATCAACGATGCTATTACATTTCTTTTGTTTTGATAGGAATACAGTTTCTGGCAGATTCAGCTGGTCCTGACCACAGAATAAATCAAATGTAATAATGTCATTCATCATAAGTATGGAAAATTGGAATAGAATGTATTTCCATTCTAACTTATGCCCGTTTCTTTCTTTCTGTCTACATTTCTATGTTTCTGTTATGAGCGATTTTTAAATCAGCGATCAATCTCTATTACGAGACGACCATTCATAATTTCTTTGTTTGTTTCTTGTTTCCACTTGCGAGCCGTACAAATGTTTAATTTAACTATAACATTTGATATGTTAGGCTTCCAAGTATTGAATTAGGATACATTTATTGTAATATGGAATATATGGTTTAGCTTAAGGAAATAGGGGTTTCAAGTATTGTTGTCTTTAAGTATTTCCATAAATATATATATATATATACTGGAAATAGTTATTATTTGTTTTTGGATTCATATTCATGGAAAAATATTTGTGGATAGATATAGGGATTCCAATTTATAAATACTTAGGCATACGCATTGAATTATAAACACGATTTCAAGAAGAATCGGGATTTAATTATAAAGCATTGTACACGAAGTATCATTCCATAACTTGTCGTATATTTAATTTTCTAGGAAAATTACATAATGGCCACCAATGCGGGTGACACCTCTTTTACTTCAGGAAGTGATCCTTCCCAAATTTGTAACGCTTGTGGTGAACCTATTGTATCAAGTTCATTGTTACAGAAAATATCTTGTGGCCATATCTTTCATAAGGCATGTTTAGAAGTTTGTATTAAAACAAGACCTTTCTGCCTTATCTGTAACGCGAGGATCATAACTGAGCCTCAGACTCCAGCTCCAACAGTCTCGCAGGTTAGGACAAGGTCTCGATCCAGGACTACAGCTAATGCTACCACATCCAATAATGACACGACTATTCAAACATCCACTAATACAACCAGGGCCGCTGGAAATCCTGAGGTCGTGTCTACTGATAAAATCCAAGAGTTGGTTGCAAGTATTGTGTCTGCTCAACTGTCATCCTTCAGTGCTCAGATGACACAATTGATTGAAACAAATATCTCAGCTAGTTTATCTAGGTTAATGCCAACTAGTGTTGCACCAAATCCCTCACAGCAGTCAACAACGTCACCTCAGCAGATGCATACACTTCCAGCTGTAGAGGATCGCACGTTTAGAGAGCTGTTTGGTATTGCCCGCCATAACGAATCAAACACTAATAGCAGAGCTCAATTAAACAATGCCAATTCTGGACTGAATATATCAGGTTTTGGTTCAAATGCCTCTTCTGATTTGGCGTCACGTCCAGATAAAGTTCTCCAAGTTATGTCCAATTGGAAACTTAAATTTAATGGAGGGTTGAACGGTTTATCTGTTGATAACTTCATCTACAGGGTTGAAGCGTTGACGGGACAGACTTTACAGGGCAATTTCGATTTATTATGTGGTAATGCCAGTTCTTTATTTGACGGCAAGGCAAACGATTGGTTTTGGCGGTACCACCGCTCTGTACCGGGCATCTGCTGGAATGCACTTTGTAGAGCGTTGAGAGAGCAATACCAGGACTCAAGAACAGACATAGATATCCGTGAACTAATTAGGGAAAGGAAACAGAAGCCAAATGAATCTTTTGACGCTTTCTATGAGTCAATTATTGCTCTAACGGATCGGCTACATACACCACTTTCGAATGACACACTCGTGGAGATTCTTCGGAGGAATCTTCTCCCAGAAATACAACACGAAATTCTTAACCTTGAAATAAAGTCATTGCAATTTTTAAGGGGTACCTGTAGGCGCAGCGAGTTCTTTATGCAGGTCATGAGACGTAGGAATGGATTTGTAGTGGCCAAACCAAATCCAATGGGCAAGAGGATTTCGGAACTAGATGTCCCGGAAACGGATATTGAGGATCACCAGAACCTAGCATTCGAAGAAATCTCAGCTGTTGGATTGGTATGTTGGAACTGCAACAAAATGGGCACAGGTATCAGGAATGTCTTTCTGATCGTACCATATTTTGTTATGGTTGCGGTACACCTGATACCTATAAACCCAATTGCCAGAAGTGCAATTCAAAAAACTCAAAAGGGAGTGCACCGAAGAGTGCAACACTTTCCAACAGGAACATAGATCTAGAATAAAAATCCTTAATAAAACTTATCCCACCGCCTCTGGCGAACAAAACAACACCCTGATTGTACCGATTTCTTCTAGCTCCAATGCATCCCCAGCCCCAGCACTGCGAGCAGAAATCAACCACCATAACAAAATAGGAAATTCTCATTTTAAACCCCTTCATATTAGAATTAAAGAGTATGAGTTAGCCCGAGAGAGGATTTTTAAGAAAGGACATAAGAACAAATCAAGGTCATCCGTACGAATGAAGTCTTTCTGGAAGAATGTCAAGGATCTTAAGAGAAAGCTAGTATGTTCCATTTTGGATAATCCTTCCGATGTCAGACCATACGCCGAGGTTGTTTTGTTTGGGAATAGAATGTTAGGTCTCCTTGACACAGGAGCGTCGATCAGTTGCATCGGTGCCAACACAGCTAAAATTTTCTCTCTTCCAAGGTACCTTTTAAAAAGTTGAAATCCACGGTTCGTACTGCAGATGGTAAGGGACAAGAAGTAGTAGGCTTTGTTGAAACTAATATAAAATTTAAAGATGGAGAAATGCCAATTGATATCTTTATAATACCTAGTCTTGATCGGGATCTTTTCCTGGGTATAGACTTTTGGGAAAAGTTTAATTTATTGCCACCCGAGTTTGGGCGTAATAATGCCATTTCGTCATATCAAATTTCTGAAATTGTTAGGCCAAGTTCCCTTATCTGAAATACAGAAACAACGTTTAGAGCATATCATAGGTTTGTTTCCATCATATACTAAAGAAGGTCTAGGGAGGACAGACGTCCTTTTTCATAGTATGATACCGGGGACGCTAAGCCAATCAAACAGCGCCATTTTCCGGTGTCGCCCGCTATTGAAAAGCTCATCTATGAAGAGTTGGACAGAATGATTGCAATGGGTGTAATCGAAGAATCCAACAGTGCTTGATCATCACCCGTCGTTCTTCATAGAAAGCCCGGTAAAAATAGGCTTTGCTTGGACAGCAGAAAGCTTAATTCGGTCACAATAGGAGATGCGTACCCCCTCCGCAGATTGATGGCATTCTTAGTAGACTTCCAAAAGCTGAATACATAACGAGTCTGGATCTGAAAGATGCCTTTTGGCAGATCCCCTTGGACCAGAAGTCTCGGGAGAAGACGGCATTTACTGTACCGGGAAGGCCCCTATATCACTTCAAGGTCATGCCATTCGGGTTATGCAATGCCCCGCAAACAATGTCTAGACTGATGGACAAAGTGATACCGGCGGAACTCAGGGCGGAAGTGTTCGTCTATCTTGACGATCTTCTGGTAATATCGGGATCTTTCGAGAGGCATCTCGAGGTTCTCAGACGAGTTGCAAAAATATTCGGGTATCGGGTCTCACTATCAACATTGAAAAGAGCCACTTCTGTGTCCCCGAGGTGAGATACTTAGGTCATATCGTGGGGAATGGAGTCATTCGTACGGACCCGGAAAAGGTGTCCGCCATTAGTGAATTTCCTCCACCCCGATCCGTAAAGCAAGCTCGGAGATTTCTGGGAATGACCGGATGGTACCGGAAGTTTATTAGGGATTATGCGACAATTACCACACCCATCACTGATCTGCTACAAAGCAAGAAAAAATTTGTATGGACCGACAAAGCCCAAAAAGCTTTCGAAGTTTTAAAGTCTTATCTGAGCTCAGCCCCTGTTCTGCACAGCCCTAACTTTTCACAGCCGTTCTACATACACTGTGACGCTAGCAGGACAGGAATAGGAAGCGTATTGGTACAGAAGAATGCGGAGGGTGAAGAGATTCCTATCGCCTTTATGTCGAGGAAACTCAATAAAGCCCAACGCAATTATTCAGTTACCGAACAGGAATGCTTAGCAGCAATGTTAAGTGTTAAAAAGTTCAGACCCTATGTTGAAGGACATTTGTTCACAATAATTACTGACCATGCGTCATTAAAGTGGCTCATGTCCCAGACGGATCTGAGTACAAGGCTAGCTCGATGGGCATTAAAATTACAGGGATACAAATTTAGCATACAGCATAGGCATGGTAGTTTGAACATAGTCCCTGATACACTTTCAAGGGCCAATACAGAGGATCTTTCTGCTCTTTGCAGCGTTTCAGACCTGAGTAGTAATTGCGGTCTGTTCGTAGACTTGACGTCCGTTCATTTTAAATCAAATTCATATCTTGAACTTTTGGCAAAAATTCAGGGAAACCTAGACAAAATGCCTGATCTCAGAATTATGGATGGTTTTCTGTATAGACGAACCGAACACGCTACCGGTGAACAGATCCATGACGACTTGGCTTGGAAATTATGGATACCTCATGATTTAGTCCCAGACATTCTAAAGAAAGCTCACGACGACCCCCTATCAGCACACGGTGGAATAAACAAAACATTATCGCGAATTCGAAAGTTTTATTACTGGCCCAATTTAGTAGTCGACGTCAAAAATTACATAAATGGTTGCGAAATATGCAAGTCCACCAAACACCCGAACACAGTTCTCAGACCCCCCATGGGTAAGATTCCAGAAACATATAGATTTTTTCAGAAACTATATGTCGATTTTCTCGGACCATACCCGAGATCAAAATCCGGAAATGTGGGCATCTTCATTATTTTAGATCATTACTCTAAATTTACATTTTTAAAAGCAGTAAAAAAATTCACTGCGGACGTAGTTGTCAATTACATGGAATGTGATATATTCCACACTTTTGGAGTTCCAGAAACTATTGTTTCTGATAACGGCTCACAATTCCGATCAAAAGTCTTTAATCAATTGTTAAAACGTTACGTTACATGCTCCTCAATCAAACGCGTCTGAAAGAGTAAATAGATCGGTCTTAGCAGCTATCAAATCTTATGTTAGGCCTGACCAGAAGAATTGGGATGAGCTTCTAAGTAGTATTTGTTGTTCCTTACGGTCTTCGTTCCATTCAGCCATTGGCACCAGTCCGTATTTTCTCACCTTTGGTCCGAATATGATAACAAATGGAGCCACGTATTCTCTACTTAGACAGCTAGAAATGCTAGAAGATCGGGAAGTGCGATTTAATAGGAATGATTCCAGGGACATTATGGCGAAAAGAGCTTCTCAACTGATGGAAAAACAGTTTAGTAGGAAAGAAAGATCCTACAATTTGCGATCTCGAGAGGTAGAGTACAGCGTTGGTCAAGAGATTTATAGGCGTAATTTTAAGCAGAGCAATTTTGAGCAAGGCTTCAATGCTAAATTATCTCCCACTTTCATCAAAGCCAGAATAAGAAGGAAAATTTGGAAATTCGTATTACGAACTCGAAGATCTCAAGGGGAATTTAGTAGGCACTTATCACGCCAAAGATCTCAGGCAGTAGGTTCAATTGTTTGTTGGTTTTACACTTCTTTCGTTTGGCAAGCTTTATCATCTTCGTGAGTGCAATTGACACCCCGAAGTCTGATTTTGACGGGGGGATGTAAAGTGGTGCTTGCCAACATTTAATTTTATTTCCAGAACCTTTCCAGTTAAGTCATCACTCAGTCATCAGTAAACATAACTTATTTTGTTACTTATTTTTTTTTTTGATAAACGTTCCCAACGCCATCTTTATGCGAATATTACTCAGCTTTTAAGGTTATTTATCAGAGTTTTAGTAGTTACTTCTTTCTACCGATTCCTGCAATTATGATGATATTGGAGGTTTGAAGGAAGCAATAATAGCTTTTCTCGGCCATTTTGTCGACATCCGTACAGTGGTAAAGATATTCAGTTTTAAAAAGTTTTCATTGAAATCTGTGTTTTCTTAAAATTTGGATACTGCAACAACCAGAAAATTTAAAATTTTCTTTGCGAGCGAAGATAAAACAATAACAAAATTTTGTACTGGTAAGTTTTGTTTAATGGTTTTTCTAAATATTGACACTCAATTTTTTTTGAAATCTGTAGATTTCTGCCACAGACGTGCAACCTTTTGATACACAATTGTTACAATTAGTTATAAAGCTGTAAGTCCTCATATTTGGAGTTTCAATCATTTATATGATTATTATGGTGCCATATCGTCAATACGGTAATGATCAATCATAATCATTATCTCCCTCTTCTCAATTAAAGTGAGAATTTTATATTTTTTTCTTGTCCATAGATTTGGATCCAAATACCTTGTAACAATTATATCAAGCGAAACAAATACAAAATACCGGTTTTGTTCTACTCATCAATCTAAAATTGCTGCTTTGCTCTCGACGATCATCATTAGTCAGTCCACCAACAGTTTGTGCTTTGCAAGGCTTGTGTGTTCCTCACGTGGGCAAAGGAATTTGAGATTTGCCAAAGAAGAAGTTATTCAAAGAAATTCAACATATAAAACGTAGTGTTGCCGATTGACAAAAGCTAAAAATATTGAGTAAAATCCTCCGAGTCCCAGCTAAACATCATTCCTTTAATAAAACAAACGCTGGAAGCTAAATTTCAAGTAAAAAAAACAACAACAACAAAAAGAAACACCATCTAAATGTGTAAAATTCCTATCATTACCCTAAATTTAAATCCTCAATATTTGGAAAGTATTTAAATATGTAATTATCAGCAAATGAATTCCAAGTGATAATGATCAAAATCTAACATTGATCTTTAGGCTAAAACTCATATTAAAGTAAAGTGTATGATATCTTAAAGTGTAGAAAAGTGCTTAATAATTGAATATATTGGATATTTCGTCACTGCCATATATCGCTTTAAACCATTTGAAGTTCATGTGCTGATAATAAGTTACACTGTGAAATTGTTCATTATAGAAGAACCCAGCATTTATTCTTTTTTTCTTACTTTTCTTTTGATCCAACAGGCAAGCATACAACCTAGCTACACAATCATCATAACATACATATGTTGTGACGTACATACAAAACATTTGTAATGCATGTTCGTGAATAGTGGGTTTTGTGCTTTGCTAAAGGTTGCTTAGTAATATTTAGCAATGCTAAGCTATTAGGTTTAAGCGTGTTGCTCAAGTCCGTATACAAATGTTTTGCAACATTGTTGACCAATGAGAGAAGAAAACATCTAAGATAGCACTTATTAACATATCACTCTTCGACAAACTGCTGTTCTCTGTGAAAGGCCTTTCATCGTGGGAGCGACGGTATAAAACACACAAACAAACAGTGAGTACTTGAACATCTCTTTGTTTGCATACTCTTAAATATTTTGTTATTGGTCAACAATATATGCATATGCGTAAACATTTTGAATTTTAGTTTCATAGTATCTAAGCTTGAATACTTCAATGATTTTAATTTTTCCTTTTTTTTTGATCACCTTACTTTTTCTTTGGTTATCAAATTATATATATATGAATTTTTCTTTATTTCATCTCATACCTTTTTTTCAAATGGAATCTTTTAAATTAATTACTTATCTTTATTTTGTCTGAGTTATCAAACCAAAAGCTATTATTTTATATTTACCTAAATTAAACTATGTGATAAGGATTTTAGTAAATACCATCTATGAATACTTTTGATCTTCTTTTCAATAAAATAATGATGCCTTCCGTCATGTAATTATTTCATAAGTCTGATTCCTTAGTGTAGTAAGGTAGAGGGCGTATTAATGTAGGGAGTCACAGATAGAGTACAGTCTTAATTCGATATATCGAACTGTGATTTGGTTGGGAGGGTATAATGGACGCAAAACACCTGGTCGTCCTAATAAATCGAACTCGCCATAATGGAACCAATAAACTCTATACACTTTACGTAAAAATTGAGCACGTACTTTAAAATAATATCATGTAGCTGAAGGAATGACATGAAGCTTTGAACCCAACCCATTACGACGAGTAATAAGGCCGGAAGTCGACGTGCTCTTGCTTCTTTAAAAATGTCATTTAGCCCAACACCTTCCAAAAATGATAGTTATATGCTACATAATATATTATTTTTGGCGCCCAACGTGGGGCCCGAATGATCAATATATATCTAAAATTAACATCTTTAATGCTATAATTTCTTGTAGTGTAATAACAAATATTTTCGGGTCTCCTAGTAATATATTACATAACTCTGTATATATTAATTTCTTATTGTTTCTTTCCTTTGGGATTTTTTTTTTAAACTATGGATGTGTAAGGAATCAGATTATACTTCATTTCTTTATAACCAATTTTTTGAAATTATCCCCCTGTTACCTATCAACGATGCTATTACATTTGTTTTATTTTGATAGGAATACAGTTTCTGGCAGATTCAGCTGGTCCTGACCACAGAATAAATCAAATGTAATAATGTCATTCATCATAAGTATGGAAAATTGGAATAGAATGTATTTCCATTCTAACTTATGCCCGTTTCTTTCTTTCTGTCTACATTTCTATGTTTCTGTTATGAGCGATTTTTAAATCAGCGATCAATCTCTATTACGAGACGATCATTCATAATTTCTTTGTTTGTTTCTTGTTTCCACTTGCGAGCCGTACAAATGTTTAATTTAACTATAACATTTGATATGTTAGGCTTCCAAGTATTGAATTAGGATACATTTATTGTAATATGGAATATATGGTTTAGCTTAAGGAAATAGGGGTTTCAAGTATTGTTGTCTTTAAGTATTTCCATAAATATATATATATATATATATACTGGAAATAGTTATTATTTGTTTTGGATTCATATTCATGGAAAAATATTTGTGGATAGATATAGGGATTCCAATTTATAAATACTTAGGCATACGCATTGAATTATAAACACGATTTCAAGAAGAATCGGGATTTAATTATAAAGCATTGTACACGAAGTATCATTCCATAACTTGTCGTATATTTAATTTTCTAGGAAAATTACATAATGGCCACCAATGCGGGTGACACCTCTTTTACTTCAGGAAGTGATCCTTCCCAAATTTGTAACGCTTGTGATGAACCTATTGTATCAAGTTCATTGTTACAGAAAATATCTTGTGGCCATATCTTTCATAAGGCATGTTTAGAAGTTTGTATTAAAACAAGACCTTTCTGCCCTATCTGTAACGCGAGGATCATAACTGAGCCTCAGACTCCAGCTCCAACAGTCTCGCAGGTTAGGACAAGGTCTCGATCCAGGACTACAGCTAATGCTACCACATCCAATAATGACACGACTATTCAAACATCCACTAATACAACCAGGGCCGCTGGAAATCCTGAGGTCGTGTCTACTGATAAAATCCAAGAGTTGGTTGCAAGTATTGTGTCTGCTCAACTGTCATCCTTCAGTGCTCAGATGACACAATTGATTGAAACAAATATCTCAGCTAGTTTATCTAGGTTAATGCCAACTAGTGTTGCACCAAATCCCTCACAGCAGTCAACAACGTCACCTCAGCAGATGCATACACTTCCAGCTGTAGAGGATCGCACGTTTAGAGAGCTGTTTGGTATTGCCCGCCATAACGAATCAAACACTAATAGCAGAGCTCAATTAAACAATGCCAATTCTGGACTGAATATATCAGGTTTTGGTTCAAATGCCTCTTCTGATTTGGCGTCACGTCCAGATAAGTTCTCCAAGTTATGTCCAATTGGAAACTTAAATTTAATGGAGGGTTGAACGGTTTATCTGTTGATAACTTCATCTACAGGGTTGAAGCGTTGACGGGACAGACTTTACAGGGCAATTTCGATTTATTATGTGGTAATGCCAGTTCCTTATTTGACGGCAAGGCAAACGATTGGTTTTGGCGGTACCACCGCTCTGTACCGGGCATCTGCTGGAATGCACTTTGTAGAGCGTTGAGAGAGCAATACCAGGACTCAAGAACAGACATAGATATCCGTGAACTAATTAGGGAAAGGAAACAGAAGCCAAATGAATCTTTTGACGCTTTCTATGAGTCAATTATTGCTCTAACGGATCGGCTACATACACCACTTTCGAATGACGCACTCGTGGAGATTCTTCGGAGGAATCTTCTCCCAGAAATACAACACGAAATTCTTAACCTTGAAATAAAGTCATTGCAATTTTTAAGGGATACCTGTAGGCGCAGCGAGTTCTTTAAGCAGGACATGAGACGTAGGAATGGATTTGTAGTGGCCAAACCAAATCCAATGGGCAAGAGGATTTCGGAACTAGATGTCCCGGAAACGGATATTGAGGATCACCAGAACCTAGCATTCGAAGAAATCTCAGCTGTTGGATTGGTATGTTGGAACTGCAACAAAAATGGGCACAGGTATCAGGAATGTCTTTCTGATCGTACCATATTTTGTTATGGTTGCGGTACACCTGATACCTATAAACCCAATTGCCAGAAGTGCAATTCAAAAAACTCAAAAGGGAGTGCACCGAAGAGTGCAACACTTTCCAACAGGAACATAGATCTAGAATAAAAATCCTTAATAAAACTTATCCCACCGCCTCTGGCGAACAAAACAACACCCTGATTGTACCGATTTCTTCTAGCTCCAATGCATCCCCAGCCCCAGCACTGCGAGCAGAAATCAACCACCATAACAAAATAGGAAATTCTCATTTTAAACCCCTTCATATTAGAATTAAAGAGTATGAGTTAGCCCGAGAGAGGATTTTTAAGAAAGGACATAAGAACAAATCAAGGTCATCCGTCAAATGAAGTCTTTCTGGAAGAATGTCAAGGATCTTAAGAGAAAGCTAGTATGTTCCATTTTGGATAATCCTTCCGATGTCAGACCATACGCCGAGGTTGTTTGTTTGGGAATAGAATGTTAGGTCTCCTTGACACAGGAGCGTCGATCAGTTGCATCAGTGCCAACACAGCTAAAAATTTCTCTCTTCCAAGGTACCTTTTAAAAGTTGAAATCCACGGTTCGTACTGCAGATGGTAAGGGACAAGAAGTAGTAAGCTTTGTTGAAACTAATATAAATTTAAAGATGGAGAAATGCCAATTGATATCTTTATAATACCTAGTCTTGATCGGGATCTTTTCCTGGGTATAGACTTTTGGGAAAAGTTTAATTTATTGCCACCCGAGTTTGGGCGTAATAATGCCATTTCGTCATATCAAATTTCTGAAATTGTTGGCCAAGTTCCCTTATCTGAAATACAGAAACAACGTTTAGAGCATATCATAGGTTTGTTTCCATCATATACTAAAGAAGGTCTAGGGAGGACAGACGTCCTTTTTCATAGTATTGATACCGGGGACGCTAAGCCAATCAAACAGCGCCATTTTCCGGTGTCGCCCGCTATTGAAAAGCTCATCTATGAAGAGTTGGACAGAATGATTGCAATGGGTGTAATCGAAGAATCCAACAGTGCTTGATCATCACCCGTCGTTCTTCATAGAAAGCCCGGTAAAAATAGGCTTTGCTTGGACAGCAGAAAGCTTAATTCGGTCACAATAGGAGATGCGTACCCCCCTCCGCAGATTGATGGCATTCTTAGTAGACTTCCAAAAGCTGAATACATAACGAGTCTGGATCTGAAAGATGCCTTTTGGCAGATCCCCTTGGACCAGAAGTCTCGGGAGAAGACGGCATTTACTGTCCCGGGAAGGCCCCTATATCACTTCAAGGTCATGCCATTCGGGTTATGCAATGCCCCGCAAACAATGTCTAGACTGATGGACAAAGTGATACCGGCGGAACTCAGGGCGGAAGTGTTCGTCTATCTTGACGATCTTCTGGTAATATCGGGATCTTTCGAGAGGCATCTCGAGGTTCTCAGACGAGTTGCAAAAAATATTCGGGTATCGGGTCTCACTATCAACATTGAAAAGAGCCACTTCTGTGTCCCCGAGGTGAGATACTTAGGTCATATCGTGGGGAATGGAGTCATTCGTACGGACCCGGAAAAGGTGTCCGCCATTAGTGAATTTCCTCCACCCCGATCCGTAAAGCAAGCTCGGAGATTTCTGGGAATGACCGGATGGTACCGGAAGTTTATTAGGGATTATGCGACAATTACCACACCCATCACTGATCTGCTACAAAGCAAGAAAAAATTTGTATGGACCGACAAAGCCCAAAAAGCTTTCGAAGTTTTAAAGTCTTATCTGAGCTCAGCCCCTGTTCTGCACAGCCCTAACTTTTCACAGCCGTTCTACATACACTGTGACGCTAGCAGGACAGGAATAGGAAGCGTATTGGTACAGAAGAATGCGGAGGGTGAAGAGATTCCTATCGCCTTTATGTCGAGGAAACTCAATAAAGCCCAACGCAATTATTCAGTTACCGAACAGGAATGCTTAGCAGCAATGTTAAGTGTTAAAAAGTTCAGACCCTATGTTGAAGGACATTTGTTCACAATAATTACTGACCATGCGTCATTAAAGTGGCTCATGTCCCAGACGGATCTGAGTACAAGGCTAGCTCGATGGGCATTAAAATTACAGGGATACAAATTTAGCATACAGCATAGGCATGGTAGTTTGAACATAGTCCCTGATACACTTTCAAGGGCCAATACAGAGGATCTTTCTGCTCTTTGCAGCGTTTCAGACCTGAGTAGTAATTGCGGTCTGTTCGTAGACTTGACGTCCGTTCATTTTAAATCAAATTCATATCTTGAACTTTTGGCAAAAATTCAGGGAAACCTAGACAAAATGCCTGATCTCAGAATTATGGATGGTTTTCTGTATAGACGAACCGAACACGCTACCGGTGAACAGATCCATGACGACTTGCTTGGAAATTATGGATACCTCATGATTTAGTCCCAGACATTCTAAAGAAAGCTCACGACGACCCCCTATCAGCACACGGTGGAATAAACAAAACATTATCGCGAATTCGAAAGTTTTATTACTGGCCCAATTTAGTAGTCGACGTCAAAAATTACATAAATGGTTGCGAAATATGCAAGTCCACCAAAC